>NC_133940.1:4235484-4522984 GCF_031877795.1 Strix aluco | reverse complement strand
CTGGAACTCCACACGAGCTGCATGCCTTTCTGGGAACGGTCAGATGGTGTCGCCTTTGGATTACTAATTATGGACTGTTAGTAAAACCACTGCTTCAACTGCTGAAAACTGCAGAGAACAATGTTCTGCAAAGGGATGATGCGAGTAAGGCCGCACTCAAGAGACTCAAGGCATCTCTAATGAGAGCTCCAGCTTTGGGTTTACCTGACCCAACTAAGGCTTTTGAACTGTTCACACACAAGAGGGAAGGAGTAGGTCCTTGGAGTTCTGACCCAACTTTTAGGGCCTGAACAGAGAGCTGTTGCTTATTTTTCCAAACAACTAGATACGACTAGCCAAGGATGGACAGGGTGTCTGAGAGCAGTAGCTGCAAATGTGATCTTGATTACCGAGACCCAGAAATTGACTTTGGGTCAGAAAAGGACTGTATATGCTCCCCATATTGGCAGTACTGGAACAAAACGCACTGGTGAGGCTGCACCTCGATGAGTGGGTTCAGTTTTGGGCCCCTCACTCCAAAAAGGCCATTGAATGACTCAAGCGTGTCCAGAGAAGGGCAACGGAGCTGGTGCAGGGTCTGGAGCACAGGTCTGATGGGGAGCGGCTGAGGGAACTGGGGGGGTTTAGTGTGGAGAAGAGGAGGCTGAGGGGAGACCTCATGGCCCTCTACAACTCCCTGAAAGGAGGGTGCAGAGAGCTGGGGATGAGTCTCTTGACCCAAGGAACAAGCGCCAGGACAAGAGGGAATGGCCTCAAGCTGCGCCAGGGCAGGGTCAGACTGGCTCTTAGGAAGGATTTCTTTGCAGAAGGGGTTGTTGGGCGTTGGAATGGGCTGCCCAGGGCAGGGGGGGAGTCCCCATCCCTGGAGGGGTTGAAGAGTTGGGTTGACCCAGCGCTGAGGGATCTGGTGGAGTCGGGAACGGTCAGGGTGAGGTTCATGGTTGGACTGGAGGAGCTTCAAGGTCTTTTCCAACCGAGATGATTCTGTGATTCTGTGATTCGGTGAAAAGGGGGGACTTTGGCTCTCTCCAAGCTAAATGTTGAAATATCAGGTTACTTTATTAGAACAGAATGATGTAAACCTAAAAACAACTGCCATTGATAACCCAGCTATATTTTTATCCTCTTGAACTCCAGAAGGCGTTCCTGAACATGATTGTCTCAAACCATTGATGAAGTCTATTCCAGCAGGAAGGATTTAAAAGAACAACCACTTTTGGATGCAGACTGGGACTTAAATATACTGATGGAAGCAGTTTCGTACAAAACGGAGTAAGGAAAACAAGATATGCCGTTTCACAACAGATGCCATTATAGAGGCACAGGCGCTGCTCTCAAATGTCTGCACAGAAGGCTGAGCTTACAGCCTTAACCACAGCATTGGAATTAAGTCAAGAAAAAAAAGTAAATGTGTGGGCAAAGTATGCTTTTAGTGTGATACATGCTCATGGAGCTGTTTGGAAAGAAAGAGGACTTTTCACCTCTCGAGAAAGCGAAATAAAAGCAAAATTTGCAAGCCAGACTCTGAAACTATTGGAAGCCATCCAGCTACCTGCGCGAGTGGCAGTTACGCATTGTAAAGCTCATCAGAAAGGAGATAACGATGCTGCTGTGCGAGGAAATCGATTGGCTGACAAAGCAGCAAAAGAAGTGGCCAAAGCAAAAATTCTAACCTTGATTCTTGAAAAAGTACCAAGGATATTGGACCAAACCCCACATTATGAAGAGCACAATAAAACATTTATTAGCTATTTGGGGGCAAAGGAACAAAAAGATGGCTGGGCAATAACCCCCCAAAGGTAATTAATACTCACCCCTAGTCTAATGAGAGAGGTGGCTGCAAAAGAGCGCGAAGCCACTCATTGGGGAACAGAAAGTCTAACATTTAAGGAAGACCTTACTTAGCAGATATATGGCAGAGACTGTAAAATCAGTAGCTGAGAAATGGGAGATCTATAAAGCAAATAATCCTAACGCAGGTAAGAGAGTAATCTTAGGGATAACAACCCCAGGAATAACCCCAGGGGAATATTGGCAAATAGACTTTACTGAACTACCAAAGACAGGAGGTTATAAATATCTCCTAGTCCTGGTGGACACGTTTAGCGGATGGCCAGAGGCCTACCCCTGTCACACCAATATGGCACGTGAAGTAGCGAAACAAATGCTAAATCAAGTATTACCCCAGTTTGGTGTACTAGCAGGGATGTCGTCAGATAGAAGCCCCCATTTTGTTGCAGAAGTGGTTAAAAAGGTGAGAGAATATGGGAGTTAAGTGGGATCTGCACACCCCTTACAGCCCAGCACCTGCACCAGCCCAGCACCCACCCTGTCACCACCACCATCCCCAGTGTCCAGCCCGTGGTCAAACTGGTGTGGCAGTGCCCATGGTCCCCAGTGCCACGGTTACTGGCAGTGTCCAGAAGTACATTGTGGTGTCTCTGCCCCCCAGCAGTGACACTGAGGGGGGCACTTGGACCTGCAAGTGTGCCACCACTCTGGGACCCCAACTGTCCCCCTCTGCCACTGCCTCCCCTGCTGTCCCCTCCTCTGTCACCCTCAAATTGGAGCCTGGGGACAGTCCCCAACCACCCCCCCTCCTCCTTCGGGAAAGCCAAGACGACCCCCAGGGCGGTGGCACAGTCCCCCCAGTCTGCCCAGTCACCCCACTGGAGCCTGCTACTGGGGGTTCCCCACTGTCCCTGTGTTTCCCCAGCAGTGTCCTGGGACCCCTCTATGGGGGCAGGGGGGTGGCCTGTGGGTTCCTGCTGTCCCCATGCCCCCCCCCCCCCCCAGTGTCTCCCAGTGTCCTGGGACTCCTCTATGGGGATGGGGGGGTGGCCTGAGGGTCCCCCACTGTCCCCATGTACCCCCAGCAATGTCCTGGGACCCATCTATGGGGACAGGGGATGGTCTAGGGGTCTCCCAGTGTCCCAGGAGCCCTCTATGGGGACACAGAGGGTGGCCTGGGGGTCCCCATGTGTCCCCCCTTAGTGCCTCCCAGTGTCCCCACATGTCCTGGAACCCCTCTATGGGGACAGGGGTTGGCCTGGGGGTCCCCCACTATCCCCATGTGTCCCTTCCAGTGTCCTCCAGTGTCCTGGAACCCCTCTGTGGGGACACAGAGGGTGGACTGGGGGGTCCCCTGAGTGTCCCTGGGGGTTTCCCAGTGTCCCCATGTCCACCCCTGCAGTGTCCCAGGACCCCTCTGGGGGGGGACAGGGGTGCCCCCCCTTGTACCCTGAACAAGAGGCCTTGTTCAGAGTTGCTTAAATTTTATGTGCTTGCTACCCATGGGAAAGAATGTATTGTTTACTGGGGAATTGTAGGCCACACAACTGCTTCTCATCACACCCAAGGACACATAGTACCTATTATTGTCCATACAGATGTTTCTCATCAAATACAAGGACAGATTGGATGCATGAGCTAGGTCAGGCTGTTCTTCACACCACCAACAATAATTAGTAAGGAACTTCTAATCAGGAGCTACCGTCCTTGAAGAAGAGAAACATCCTGGAACATGGACGCTTGTTAAAATTGTTTAACGTAAATCAATTTAGTTAGAGATTAGAGTGCTTCAAAGACCCCAGCCCAAATAAAGACCCTCACCCTTTGAGCTTGCGCAGAAAATTAAAAACCCACTGTAACTTTAAATGGGAGCAATCATGTTACTAACCAATGAGGGATAGGGGTGATAAGTAAGTAATTAATAATCATTATAGTAAATGTGTAATCATGTAGTTTGGAGTGTATAAATACTTTGAAGTTCTTTTGCTTGGTGTGCTTGATATGTGGAAGCTTTCCACCCAGCACCCTGCGCAGACTAAAGCAGTATCTCCTCTCTAAACTAACCTTGGTTTCCAGAGTCTTTATTTTGGGTAACACCCCGAAGTGCCCAAGGGTCCCCGGACCCCCTTCACAGGCCACTTGCCGGGGACAGGGACACCTGATGCCTGCTAGCTGATGCCTGCAAGCAGTTGGTGCCTGCAGGTTGAGGCCTGTAACAATTAGTGATAAGAGAAGCATCCTATTACACCTTCTGGGGGCATGTTGTACCCCATTGTGTATACCTGGAAGTTGACAATATTATTAGAATCATGCAATCTAGGTGAGACTCCCAAAGAGATCTTACTTTGGAATTCTCAAAGGGGGGAAATGTTTTACCAAACAAAATATTTTGAATTTAACAAGGCCTGACTGATTAAAGTGTACAGAGAAGATATCCTAACCTTGAGAATAGAAACATCCTGGCAGAATTGCTCAAACAAGGCGGATAAGAAGGAACAGCTTGGCCGGACAACAGAGTTGGGAAACATCCAAGGAGAAGAAATTGTCCTCAAAAGACTCGCGACCATAAAAGGGAAAAAGGAGTAGGGGGCTAACTCCCCAAATGACCACCGATGACCACCTGAGACACCTGCACACATGGGTAGGGTAGTTTTGCAACACCAACACTATGCAGATGTAGCAGATAGGCAGAAAGGTGGAAACTTCTTGGAAAATGTACGAATATTCGTGTCTGTAAGGTGTGTGAAGGATGAATGTTTGTTTTAGTGTATGCACGTTTGGTGGAGTGATCCCCCGTGCATCCAGCTCTGCAATAAAGAATGCCTGCCTTCTCAAACTTCAAACTAAGTCTCAGAGGGTTCGAGACCGGATTGATGGTAACACATAAACAAAAATAAAACACACTCATCTGTAGAAGCTTCTATTCAGGTCAGAGAACACTTTTTAAACAAGTTACACCTCGTCAGCACTCCTATAAAATAATTATTGCCTATAAAATGAAGGTAGTATGGCAAAGACAAAAAAGACCTACAAGAGGCATATTCCATTAAATTTGGGCAATACCTTCCTGGCAACTATTTCTGACCCAAGAGACTTCTCAACCAACACCTGCTACAAAAGATATTTTCCTTCTTCAGGTGTTAGTTAGCAGAGATCACTGTTCTTCTAATTTAAGATTATTTCTCTAGAACAAGTGAGTTCCCACTCAACTTTCTTCCTCAAAAGGAAACACCTTAACAGTAAACTGCAGCGGCAAAGAATTTTATGTGGGTGATACCTTTGAAGGGTGCCAGAGTTCAAATCAAATCTTTAGAGAACCAAAACATCTAGGCTGTCCACAGGAGATGCAAACACTTCAGGATACGCACCTCACCACCTTAGTTTTCCACTTTGAGTGAAACCCCAAGAAATTGAAGAAACCTACAATTCCATATGCCAACTTCTTCCATATGCCCAACACAAGCATACACAGACCTGGGTAAGCTTAGCTATCAAGCATCAAAGGTCCTGTCAGCACTTCCACATAAATGAAGGTGAGAGAGCAAGGCATACCATTTAAAGCAAAAATCCGCATGATAACATAATACTGATATCTACAAGCCATCTTCCCCACCCTGTGAGTCCTGAGGATCCCAGTGATGTGACCCATGACCCAGGGTTCCATCCATCAAATCAGTCCGTCAGTCGAAAAAGTTCTCTGTTCCTGTTGGCGATCTCCTTCATCGTGGCACGGGTCTCCTCTATAGAGGTGGTGGCATTGTGGGTGGGGATGCAGCGTTCTCCCGCAGTTAGACTCAGCACACCGCACACTCCGTGTTCCTTCAGCAGTGCTAGACGATTCTGCAGCGCTGTCTTAGATGCTTGTTGGGTCTGCACCTTTAATTCCCTAAAGGCAAACCTCGTTCAGTTACTTAGTACATATAATTGCTAAGTTAAGTTTTCCAAAACTATTTGAGGTTACACAATCACATTAGCAGGTCCATAAGGATTTAAGTGGGAATACAATTTAATATTCAGGTACAATTCATTGATGCTTGATTTGTGGAATCAGACCCCTCCGGCCAGTCTTTGATTACTTCACCTTGCTGTTGGTGGCTGTGGTGTTGTCAGGACCACATCCAGCTCTATGAGCCAGCACTGTAACTGGTTAGATCCCCAAACCAGTTTGGTATTTGCAAGCACCAGTGTGCAGTCACGGGTGACTCACAGGCTTTTCAAATTTTGGAGGTGATTCCCAATAAGGTAACTTAAGGCACAACTCTGGGTTAGCCTTCCAATAAGTGGGGTCATTAAATGTACCTGTAAAATTTCCTGGATATCCATATCATTGTGGATTGTAATTGATTGGCAATGGTTTATTCCACACCCAGCAGGTATGATTCCACAATTTCTCCCATGTGACATTTGATGGAGCCTGATAGAAGGTGTTCGGGCCTTGCCATATTCCTTTGACAGTGTTGATTTCTGTAGCCTCATCAATTCCCGAGACGTTTTGGAACACCTGGGTTAAATTTGCAGAACTAGTGCAGTGAGATTGACTGGGCTGATGGTGAATTTAAAGCCATCTCTGACAGAGGTCGGTAATGTTATACATACGCCCTGATAAGTTTAATTCCAAATGTGCATGAATCCTCACATTAGGTCCCAGGATAGACTGGGGGAGTTCCCCCATGGTCCCACCACTGCAAGGACAAAGATCGATCACCAGGTTTCCCAAAATGTCCTTCCATATCATAATGTAAGCAAATTACAAATAAGTAGCCGATAATGCATGTAACTATTGAAAGTGCTAAAAGTAACATGGGTCCCCTGTGTCATCTAGGATCAACGCCCTGTAAAACAAGTACATACATAACAAACCAGTAATGGTTAGAAAGAAGGGACAATCCCCCTGGTATTGATGAGGTATTCTTTCCCATAGGCATCAGTAGCCACCCATGAACAAATATTGATGGGAGTTTTTAGGGTTAGGGGTACTTGCCCCACGGTGGGCAAATCTACTAGAACAGGTTGCCCAGGATAATGGAGCGGGTTTGCAGGGTCTTTAGTCTCCTTTTTCCTGTCGAGTATGGACAGAAGCTTAGGACAGAACGTGGTAAATCGTGGGCATCCATTAATTCCGCACCAGCTGTTTACCCTCATTACTGCGTCTGGCACCCATTGTGACCATCCCGGTTCGAGGGGTTTCAGGGCCTGCTTTAGAAGTCCATTGGTGCGTCCCACAGTCCCATTTGCTTGGGGATAGTATGGAATATGAAAAATCCACTGAATTCCTTCATCTCAAGCCCACTCCTGAACCACCCCGGCAGTAAAGGGACTACCATTGTCTGATTGGATCGATTTGGGCTTAGGCAAGCAGCTAAACCAGTGTTTTAACCCCTTCTCCGTATTTTCTGCAGTTGCTTGAGATACAGCTTCTGCCTGGGTTAGGCCCGACACTATTTCCACCCCCACCAATACACAGTGTTTTCCCTCGGAGAGCTGGAAAGGGCCAATATAATCCACCTGCCAGGTGGATAGCCCCATAGTCCCTTGTTGTCCCTTAGGTGTAGGGGTTGGTCCTTGAGAGGGTTGTGCTCTCCCAGCCGAGTACGACATAGACTACACGCTGAAATAATGGTATTGCACAATTCCCTGGTTACGGACCATCCCCTGCTTATTGCCTCTTTAAACAAATCTTTGCTTCCTGAATGACCCTGCTTTACATGCAGCCATTCCAGTAAGTGTTCCCATTTCTCCTCCTCACCTTCTGTAGCTGTTCTCATCAAACAAGTCATTGAATCCACCTGGTTGTTTAGCAGGTGGGCAGGTGATTTCCTGACTGGTGTGCAGCGGCTCATCCTACTAAAAAGGACTTCTGTTTTGCAATGTTTAAGATTTCCTCCCACTTCTCATGCTGCCACACCGGTACCCGATTTACCTCCCAGTGGTTTTGTTCTCAAAATGTGAGCCAATGTACACCCCTTGAACATGGCATAGGAGTCTGTGTGAATAAATACTGGTTCTGTACTCTCAGCTCCTTTAACAACCACGCTCCATACCGCTGTTAACTCTCCCACCTGAGCACTTCCCTCACCCTCTGTTACGACTCAGTCTCCCAAGTCAACATGCAGAGCTACTGCTCGGTATTTCCATACCTTTCCCTCTCTTCTATAGGATGTATCAGTGAACCATACATTCTTTAGGTGGGTTTCAAATGGGGGAGCAGGTTTTATGTATGAGGGAGGGGGTTCAGGATGATCAGAGGGTGGATCTTGTATTTTGAGCACTTTGGGTGCCCCCTCCTCTATCTGATGCGTGTGGCAGTAATGATCTAATTGTGCTCATCACTTCCTCACTGCCTCTTGCTGTGCAACCCCCACAGGAGGGGGCGTTCTGGCCAACACTGGTTTCAAAACCTTAAAGGGTCCTCGTAGAATGATTGGTTGCTGTGATACAGAGAAATGATTACTTGTTTTAAGACTTATTTACTTATAGAAAACTGCTTAGCAACTTATTTCCTTACTTATATCAAGTTACAATATTACTTATAGTATTTTTTAATATTGCTAAGAATCCTGCTTCCCCAGACTGTTCTGTGGGATTTTACCAAGGACTGCTGTGTCCATCAAAACAAAGCAGTTTACTGTGAAAATCTACCAAGAACTCCAGTGTTCAGCAAAATACCATGGTTTTGTCCTTGAAGAACAGGTGTGCTCTAACTAGTTGGGGCTCGGTAATGAGTAAAGATAGCCATATACGGACTGTAGAAGTTTCATTGGTTCCCTTAAATAAGATAGGATGAGTAAACCGGCTGAAAAACATTTTTTGTTGTTCAAGAAATTGGCTAAGAGAATCTGCACATGCTCCGGGGAAAAAACAAGGTGAGAAAGACTACGAGCCTCCTGCCAAAGACCCCTGAAGACAACCCCCAGGAGGCAATGCGCAGGTGCAAAGAGAACATAAACTGCTGACACCAGCCTCTAGAGCTAACCCAGCCTCACTTATGCATATGAATATTTGTGTTATGTGATCCAATGAATATGTATATCCACACTCTAGAAGTTTCTGGTAAAATGTGCTGTTGGGGTGCAAGCTTTGTGGAGAAATCCCCTTGCACCCCAGTGCCGGAGTAAACATACCTGCTGTATAACTCTATTTGAGTTGTAGAGTCTGTTTCCGTGAATGAGTTGGCACCAGACGGGACCCTCTCTTTCTGGCTGCAGGACTGGCTGAGAGGGGATGTTCTAGGCGTGCCCCGAGGTTTGTTTCTCGGAGAACCTCCCTTGCTCTCCCGATCTCCGCAGGGGCAGACAAGGACCATCCATCGGCAGATCAGGTATGTTGGAGAACGGGGAGACCTGTAAGTCGTAAGGAGATGTCCTACGCGAGGTAAAGAGCCTGTGTGCTCGTCCCGTCCCAGGGATTGGGGTGCGAGTCCCCAAGTAGAGTGGTGGTGGTCCCGTGGGCTGCAGGGTGGTTTCGACACTCTGACCACATTGGTATCCTGGGTCGACCTGGGTACTCCTAGTACGGGGGTACAGGAGTGGTGTGGCATTGCTGTGTTACCATCAAATGTAAAATCTGGTACCGTTTATAATAATTTAGTCGATATTGATCAGGTGTGGATCTGTGGTAAATGAAAAACAGCAAATGGTTCATGGTATATGATTTATGCTTCTGGCTTTGATTTACGACTTTTATGATTTAGCTGTTGTTGTAATTGGTGTTTTGATGTTTGTAGTATTTGTCATTTTATGTTGTGTGAGTAATAAGTGTAAGGGCCCCTTTGTGTGGGTGTGTGACTGTTCTGCGGGTGTGAGGCGCAGCCCGGCTGCAGCTGCGCAGTGCGGAGTTCTCTGACCCGCAGTTCCGTTATCCCGCGAGGGAAGCGGCCGCAGAGGAACGAAGCGCAGGGCAGACTCTGTACCAGTGGGGGGTAGTGCAGGACCAGGGAACGTTCCTTAGTACAGAGCGCCCTAGTGCCCGCCTGCTGGGTCACTGTTGCTGCCTGTTTGTTTGTGCTCAGTGTTTGAAGTGTCACAGGTGAAATAGCTCCTCTAGCGGGAGGCAGTAATTCTGTGTTCATTGTTGTCTTGAATTTAGGTGCGTACTCTGTGGGGAGAGTGCACCCTTGTACCATCTGCCTGAGGGGATATTGTCAGCTTAATCGGGCAGCGTAAAGGTAAAGTAGACGAGATGGGAAGCGGCCAGAGTGGGGTAATAGTCAAAAAGAGTGCCCTAGGCTGTATTTTTAAACACTGGAAGAAGATAGGGGGAGCTCCAGGCGCAAGTGTGAATAAAAAGACACTAATAACATATTGCACTCAGTGGTGGCCCCTATATAAATTGGATGAGGGGGAAAATGGCCCCTTAATGGGTCCTTGAATTATAACACCCTGCTACAACTGATGCTGTTTTAAGGAGGGATGAAGTCTCCTATGCAGACATGTTTTTCACCCTCCGAGACCACCCTGAATATCAAACAGGCTGTGGCCTGGCACCCCCACGAGATCCACTAGTGCTGGCACTGGAGAAGGAAAATAAGGAAGGGAAAGAGAAAAGTGCCGAAATAAAGGATTTACCTGAGTACTATAAACCACCTGTAGGAAGCCAGCAGGAGGAGAGTGAAAGTTTGGAGGAGCCAGAGCCAGGCTCTCCGCCTCACAGACCCGTATCGGAGACGGGGAAGGGAGAAAAGAGCGGTGGTGCTGCTGCTCTGAGAGAGGCCGTAGGGCCGGATGGGGGGGGCCTGTCAGAATAACAGTCCCGTTCACTTCCTTTGATCTTGCAACTTGGAAAAGTGCAGCAAAGGGTATCGAAGCCACTCTGTTGGGGTGACCAAGCATTTTCAGTTTCTAATAAAACACCCGGGCTGGGACCCCAACAGAGGAGCCCATATGAGATGGCTAAATGCACACAGAGATTGGATTGTAAGGGGCATGGAGCGGGCTGTACCGAAAGCAATTAACTGTGCGGCCCTATACGCCATTCGGCAGGGACCTAAAGATACTCCCTCAGAATTCCTGGATAAGCTGCGGGATACCATGAGGAAACATACCCTTAGATCCAGGATCAGAGGTGGGAACACAACAGTTAGTGTCATTATTAGCACATGACATTTGAAAGAAGCTGCAGAAGCTGAAAGTGTCAGAGAGTAGGAATTTGGAGACCTTGTTGGACAGAGAATAGAGAGCATATAGCAATAAGAAAGGAGGAGATCTGCATCCTGTTGCAGCAAACCCATACACATTATTAATTAGATTAGCACCAGAACTGGCTTGGTTTACCGTGCTGGACCTAAAAGACACCTTCTTTTGCTTGCCTTTGAGCTCCGAAACACAGTTATTGTTTGCATTTGAATGAGAAAACACAGAATCCAGAAGGAAGATACAATTAACATGGACAAAACACAAGCCTCACAAAAGAACCAGGAAAAAAGTATTATCAAAAGATGAGAAGGGTTTTTTTCTGGGTTTTAATACACTGTAGTAACGTATTTTTTCTTTTCCATGATGACAGCAGGTCGGAGAGAGAATGAGGCCAGTAGCCCAAACAACAAAACAAACGTGTAATTTGTACTGGTTCACAGGAGCCGGTACAACCTCCTGATGACGGGTGACAGGGACGACAACACAGCGCCAAGCAGTGGTGCCTCACAAAACAGCACCTGCCGCCTTCTCCATCCTCAGTGATAACACAACTGTTATCGAGGACATCTGCAGAGACAATAAAACGCCAGTGTTGCAGCCCAGAAACAGAAAAAGGCTCTCCCAAAGGCAGCTCTCCTGTGTCCCCAGCGCCAGCTCTTCCCAAACACGACCCGCGTGTGTCACACCGACCCCAGCACAGGCTCGCCGCGGGGAATCAGCGCAGCGGCTCCCACTGCCAACCCGCAGCAGGCGCTGGTCATCATTCAGCAACACCCCGGGATCCCGCGCAGCTCCTGGGGGACCAACGCCCTCCAGCCCCCGCTGTGCTCTCCGTCCCGGCACAGAGGAAAAGCAGCTGGCCAGGAGTGAAGCCAGTGAGGAGTCAGCACGGGGCTCCCTGTCCCCCCGCTCTCCTCTCCTTGGCCCTGAGCGACACCTTCCACCCCTCCAAACTGGCAGCAGATACGGCAGGGACAGAGTAGTTGTGGCTTCATCACTGGCATTAGCCAGCCTGTGCCTCAGCTTCCTCCTGCGTGAGCTGGTACCAGGGCAGTTGGTGCCTACATCTGGGGAGCTTTACACCAGGCCAGATAACACTGAAAAGTTGCAGGGGAGTCACAAGGCTCTTTTTGCTCAGAGCAGCCATCAACAGGGTGTAGGTACAGGGCCCAGTGACATCTGGGCTGTGGGTAAGCAAAGGCTGAGGGCAGCCATGGAGCGAGGGGCCGGAGTGTCCAGGAGCCCATTGCCTGCGGAGCGGCTCACAGCCGGCCCCAGGTTATGGGGTGTCGTTAGGGCTGATGTCATAATGGGGCAGATACAAACCACCCGACGACAGGGTGTCAGAGCGTCAGTGCTGCAGCCGTGCCGCCACCAGTCACTGCAGACATGCTGCGCTCTGTCCCGGGTCTGCCAGCGGCCTCTGAGCCTGCCCAGCTGCCCCCCATCACCTACCAGCTGCCCCAGGCCAGCGTCTGGCAGGGGGGGCCAGGGCCCATGGGGGCCCCGGGGCAGCTGGTGCAACTCCTCCCCAGCATGTGGCTCAACCCCATGGTGCAGCTACCCCCTGGGGTGCAGTTCTGCTCCTTGGCTGCTCCCTGTCCCCCTGCCCACAGCTGGGGACAGCAGGTGATGGTGGGGATGCTGGTGCCCCTCCAGCCGATCGGGGTCACCGAGGACAGCATCTGCAGTGCCAGCCCTCACCTGGCTACAGCACCAGGAAAAACCACAACAAAGCGCACAGGTGAGATTTGGGGGTTGCAGAGCCTGCGGGCAGGTGTCCTGTGTGCAGGAAAGCTTGCATGGCCCCGGGGCTGGGCTGACTTTGATTGCTTTTTCAGCAGGGGTGACCATCCCCAAGGCCCCAGCCATGCCCCCGGACCTGCCCGAGCTGGGGTCAGACGCCTTTGCCGAGGCCTTTCCTGAGCTGGCAGGGGACAACGTGCTGTTTGAGGACGAGCTGTCTTTCACCGTGGACATTACCGACACGCTTGCCTGGCTCGACACCGTGGATGGCAAGGATGCTGTCCCTGAAGTCCCCAACAGCCCCTGCTCGACCGCCCTCTTCCAGAAGCTCCTCGAGTACGTGGCAGAGGGTGGCTGCCCCAAGCAGCAACCATCGGTGGCGGGGCTGGGGCACAGCAACCCCTTCTCGGGGGTGGCGACATCCCCCTTGCCAGACCCCGAGGGGCGGCAGGGAGAGGTGGCAGCGGTCCTTGCCATGGGGAGTGCCCTGGAGCCTGCTGTGGAGAGTCCCCTGGAGCATCCTCTGGAGAACCCTCTGCCCAGTCCCCTGGCTGCCCCCCAGCGTCACCCACCCAGCACGGCCGGGCTGACGGAGGAGGTGCTGCGGAGGCAGCCCCGGGTGGTTCTCACCCGCCTGCCCCTGGAGAATCCCCTGAAGGGTGCTCGGGAGACCCCTCTGCCCAGTCCCCTGGCTGCCCTCCAGCATCACCCTCCCCGCACAGCCCGGCTGACGGAGGAGGTGCTGCGGAGGCAGCCCCGGGTGGTTCTCACCCGCCTGCCGCTGCCCTTCCGTGTCAACTGCCGGGGGGTGCCTGGATTGGGCCGGGCGCACGGCAAGCGGGCCAAGCGCCCTGTGCTGGCCGGCAGCCCCAAGGCGCAGGAGACCTCCCCCCCACCCAAGAAGAGGAAGAACATGAGGGACGTCAGGGGACAAAGGGCCCCACACCCCCGCAGTCGCTATTGACAGCGTGATGGAGAAGGTGTGGAGCACGAATCCCCGCAACATACGACCTGCACCTGCTCGCTCCCGCCCCAGCCCTTTCCCATATCTCTCTTTCTTCCATAATTTATTAAAGGTTTCATGTTTGTTCCACAGCGCCTCTGCCTCGGCTCATTCCTGCAGCGGGAGGCGGGGGGTTAATGCAGCCCCTGACCCAGGTGTAGATCTGACCCTCCACCTCTTCACCCACTGTATGAGGAACCCCCCATGATTCTGGGTGGAGATGTTTAATCACAACATTAATTCCCAGACTCGTTCTAAACGAACTACAAAGAGCTCTCAAAAATCTGTCTGCTCCCATGGAAGCAGGAAAATCCTTCTTTACCTTTGAGAGCAGGACAAAACCATCTGGGACTCGATACGCTCACCCTGCAACAAGGAGGTGTCCGTGCACTGATTCAAACCCCCTGTTGCACCGATGTTACAAAGCTCGACAAATCGAACACCATGTCCCGTGCCATTTCCAAACATTCAAAAACATTACATCAAATCGCCATAGCTCCTGATGGATTTTCACTTTCTGACCTGTTTAGGTGGATACCATCCTTAAATTTTGCCCTGATTTGAGCCCAGAGGGCAACTGCGCACCACGCAGCCGCTCACTCACCCCTTCCCCCCCAGCGCTGGGAAGGAGAAAGGAAGCAAAAAGCTCAGGAATCGAGATAATGACAGGGGGGGCTGGCTCACCCATTACAGTCAGGGGCAAAAGACAGACTTGTTAGGGGAAGAAAACAAGAATAGCACTTGAATTCAAACACTAACACCACCACCACTTAACAGACACAGTGGGACAGTGAAAAGCGTTACGATACCACACCTTAAAACCCCTCGCCCCACCCCTCCCTTCTTTCTGGGCTCAGTTCCATGGATAACGTCCTTGGCTCCACGGGGCTGCCCTTCTCCTCACCCCGTCCTTCTAGCACTCCTGCCCCACGGAATGCACTGAAACAACCCCTGAGAACAGGTTACCTCAGGGCAGGGGTTCTCTCCTCCACTGATGCTTCTACCCCCTGTCCCTGTAAGTGGCAGCCTGCGAGTCTGCAGAGCGGGGAGGAGGAAGGCAGCTGCTGCAGCAGACACGATGCCGTTGCATTCCTGGAACAAGACACAGCAGACAGAGCCAGCAGTGCCTTCCAGTGTGTGCAGCACACACCAGGTGCCACCAGGAAGCACCTGCAATTTCACACCTGAAGCATAACGGTGATTTCTGGTGAGTCACGTGAACTTCTTCCACTGGAACCATGACTGCCTGCACACTCTAAAATGGTTAGTCACACTCATTGCTTAATAGTTCCTCAAAGTCTACTCACAATCTCCTGGTTTAAGCAGTTATGGATGTATCAAAGCAAGGTTATCAAGCAGACCAACAAAAAGAGAATACCAAAGCAAAACGGACAAGGCTACGGAAGATTTCTTCCTAGGTTCTTCCGTTACGGAGCTTCTGATGGCCTCAGTCAATGGCACAAACATTGGAAGAAGTTACTGAAGGGGAACAAAACCTGCTTAGAGATGTAGAGCTCCAAAAAAATCTATCCAAGTAGCACTTCCTCTCTCTCTGCCTCCAGTATCACTGACACAAGAACACCCCATCGTTCTCTCTCACACGCACACCTGAGACGCTTGTTGCAGAGACAAACCCCTGCAGGTGAGTAAAGCCTCAGCTCCTCGTAGAGGCAGATCAGATGCAGCAGTCCTGCCATCCAGACCCCTCTCAGCACAGGCCTCCCAACAGCTCTTCAGACACCCCAGCAGAATTCCTACTTCCTAACTGATAAAATTGCTGATGTCTGAATTGTTTTCCCTTACAGCCAAGACAATCTGTTGCAGGAAGCGATGGAGGAAGTAGGAACGACGAAGAGTGAACCAGACCCATGCGATGATGTCCCAAACCTAGCCGGTGCTGGAGTCCAACAGTCAAACATACTGCTCCTGTCCTGAACTTCCATCTTGACAGATGGGAGCCAAGTCACTGAACATCTGGAGGAGTGAAGAAAGCTTTCGGAATGGATAAATGAGTGTTATGTGGGACCTGGGCGTGATGTCAATGGTATGGAATAAGGGGTGGAGACTGTACCGGGTCTGGCTGAGCCGGAATTGGTTTTCCCCTGTAGCAGCCCTCATGGTGCTGTGTTTTATGTTGGAGCTGGCAGGGTGTTGATAGCACACTGGTGCTGTGGCTACTGCTGAGTGGTGCTTACACAGCACCAAGGCTCTTTCTGACATTTTCCCCCCCCACAGTGGGACGGGGTGGGCAAGATCTTGGGAGGGGACACAACCAGGACAGCTGACCCCAACTGACCAAAGGGATATTCCAGACCATATGACGTCTGCTCAGTATAAAGCTGGGAGAAAGGAGGAAGGGGTGGGGGTCACCGTTGGTCCTCCGAGGCAACCACTACGCGTAGTGGAGCCCTGCTTCCTGAGAAGGCCCGAGATCGCCTGTTCATGGGAAATAGAGAATAAATCTGTTTTCTTTTTTTTTTTTGCTTCCGCGTGCGGACCTTTGCTTCGCTTTGCTTATATTAGAACTGCTTTTGTTTTACCCACAAGGCTTGGTTGGGTTTTTTTCCTATCTTATATTCCTTCCCCTCTTTGCCCTGTTGAGAAAACAGGGGAAGGCGGGGGGGAAGTGATAGAGTGACTCAGTGGGTACCTGGCATTTAGCCAAGGTCAAACCACCACACAGTCATACACAATTAATATATCTGTAGGCTTAATGGCAAGTCTTCAGTCAGAACACAGCACATTCACTCTCCCCCCACTAGCACACCTGCCAAAATATCCAGATGTGTGCTCACAAACATGAAAGAAAACATTTTCAAAAATCCCCACACAGCTCAAGTGATGCAGATGAGGTTCGTGTGCTACAGAATTCACTTGTTGGGTACACAAATGCCACGGAGCTGGCTGGGCAGACTCAGTGTTCTCAGAGCAGACTATCTGGCTTCACCTTCACTGGAACACTTCACTGGAACACTGGAGACACCAGGCTCAAAACACTGACCCCACTGAACCGATGAGGGAAATTCCTGCCGGGGTCAGCACAGCCTGAACCTCACCCCAGGACAAGTCCTGCAGCTCGGGGCTGGCACACGGGCTCTGCCAGAGGAGCAGCACTGAGCCTCCAGCTCCTCCCTTTTGCTGGAGATCAACACCAGGACCAGAGGGGCAACAAGAGCAACTGTGCAGCGTTTCTTCAGCTCCCCCAGGTTCACAGCGCTGACGTGCTGGATTGTGCCAGCCAGCTTCACGCTGCGGGAGCTGAGGAGCAGCAGCTGCTGGCTGCTGTTGCTGTGCTGACAACCTCCAGAGAAGGGAGACGAGCCACGGGCAGCAACACCTTCCACCACGGCTGCTGAATCCAACAGACTCCTCAGAGCAACGGAGCAGGTCCCCGCCAGGTGGAAGAGAAGGCGGCAGCCACTGAGACACGAGAACACAAATGCTCGAAGGCTGTATACGCTTGGATCTGCCAAAACCAAAAGGGCCAGGATCGCAGAGAAGAAAGAAGCTGTAAGATCCATTTTTTTTTCCTTCAGGAAGCCCCGGTCTGCACAAAAACACCACCTTCCCGGTTGTGTTCAGCCCTACCAAAATAAAAGCACGCTTACACACTTCAGTGAAGCTCCAGTGCCCTTCTGCGCCTTCTAGAAAAAAAAGAATTTGCTAAATCATGGTTGACACACTTTGGGTTGTTTTGGATGTTAAAGTCTACAAATAACTGGACACAGACAACATAAAACTACCACAGAATCTGACACAGCTGGCAGATGTCCTGACCCTGCCTGAGGCCAGGAGGCCAGACGAGGCGACAGCCCACAGCCCCGTCCAAGCCCACGGAGCTGCGTGTGGCAGCCCTGAGCCTCCCCACGGGGCCCTGCAGAGACACTGCAGAAGGACAGAGCTCACCCCGCTGACCTGGGACAGGAAGGCAGACACGCGCCCAGGACACCTCCGGGTACAAGGGCACAATTCTCAGGCCACAGAACAAATCTCAAAACCAGAAGCTTGATGAACTGTTTTTCTCCCTCTCCTTTTAGAATCCCTACACACGCACACACAGTTTTAATATGATTCCAGGAATTTGAAATGTATGTAAAAATATCTTCTTACAGCTATTATCTCCATACTACAGGTTTGACAGGGAACTCTGTACAGTGCCTTAAAACTGCAAAATAACTTGTCATCAGCTCCATCCACATTTCTCCTCTTACGAGCCTTCCCACCCTGCTCCTACTTCCTTATTTTCTTTCTTTTCTTTTTTGTTCCTAAACTGTGGAATTACAGCGAAAAGCAAGATGACCAAAGATGATTAGGCGAAAGTCACAAGCTGAAGTATGAGAGATTTCCTATCAGCAGGGTTAAATACATCAGGGAGGAAGGAGATATATTGACAGCTGAAAGGTTTGTTCATTTGAGTTCACTCCTACTGCAAATTTTCTGCTAGATCCACTTTTGAGAAAGTCAGAATGTAATAAACAGAGTCATTCTCTGTAGGGTTATTGATGAGGGAAAAAAAAGAGTTATAAGTAGTATTGATTTGGGGTGAAATGGCAGAACGTGACAACCAACAGAGCTTAGTCAGATATAAAATAGAAGGAGTCACACCAGTCATGACAGGATTGTTACAGGAGCCAAATCCTGGTATCAGCCGAGGAAGGGAAGAAGCTCTAAATGGGATCCCCAATGTAAGCCGTGGATCGCTTTACAGAAAAAAGAACCCTAAACTATTCATTTTCCTTTTTAACACGTGAGATGGTTTGTATTTCAGCATATTGGCAGCTGGAGGGGAGGGGGCGGGGCCAGCAGCCCCATTGGCAGCTGGAGGGGAGGAGATCTCTGCCAAAAGCACCTGAGAAGGGTCTGGTAGGGAATGGGGCCCACGCTCACAAAAAGCTGTTGGATTCATGAGCTCATCTCAAGTGCCTCTATACCAATGCACCAGTATGAGCAACAACCAGGGGGAGCTTGAGGCCATGATGCAGCACGAGAACTATGACATAGCAGCTATAACAGACACGTGGTGGGATGCCTCACACGACTGCAGTGCTGCCATCGATGGCTGCAAGCTCTTCAGGAGGGACAGACAGGGAAGGAGAGGTGGTGGAGTGGCCCTGTATGTAAGAGAATGCTGTGACAGCTCAGAAATCAAGTACAGGGATAACGGGGTTGAGAGTGTTTGGATTAGGTTAAGGGCCAATAAAGCAGATCTTGCTGTGGGAGTCTGCTCTAGACTCGGCTACATTAATTAGTTGGTAGTACTCCACCTCCTCCCCACACAACAGCCTCGTCTCTCTCCAACCCCTGAGTGCCAAGCTGGACACCCCTGTGACAAGCCACTCAGTTTGGCCACTCACAGCTACAGGAGAACAGAGAGCAGAGACTCCCATCTCCACAAAATTCACTCCGCCCTTGCCTTACAAGAGTGGGCATCGTGCACAGGAGGTTTAGGATTCCTGGCACGTGCCTACCCGGTGCAGGGCAGCAGCATGTCAGAGCCCCCGCAGTGGGACACACCTCGCAGGGAGCAGCCGAGGCTCCAGATGAGCACAGCTCAGCACCAGCGGCTCTGGGCCTGCACGGACATGGCTGGGCTCAGGGAACACCGGGCACCTGAAACATGCTGCTTCTGGAGCCGGTTCAGGCTGCTCTGCAAGGGCACTGCTTGGCATCCAGGCCGTGAGGGCGCCGAGGCGGCCACCCCGCTCCGTGCCGGGGGGACGGGGTTGTACCCCCTCTACACCGGTCACTCCCTCAGGCGTGTGAGCGGGGCTGCGGACAAGAGGAGCAGGCACAGAGGACACAGCGGGGAGCCAGCCGCAGCAGCCCCGTGAGCTGATCTGCGGGCACGCCGCCCTGCACCCACAGCCTCGGGGACGGGCGGGAGCGCAGGGAGCTCTGCACCATCTTCCCACACCCGCTGAAAACGCCAACACAGGGGTTCTGTGAGCTGGAATGAGGGGTGTCATCGGTGGAATCACTCTTCCTCATAAGTGACAATCTCCCAGCCACTGCCTCTTCCCAGGGTCCCAGAACACAATTCGCCTGTTACTGGTGCTATGGAATTGCACTCACGTCAAAGAGATGGGAATTGGGCTCCCATTATGTACTTCTCCTTCTGCAGTAATAAGCAACATGCACTGATGTGTTGTAGCAAGTCACAAACAGATAACCCCTATTTAAGGACAGTTTGCTACTACTACTACTTTAGTAAGCACACATCTCTATACGAAATTAACCTAGGCTACAGTATTTTGTTAAATTAGTTCTCTAAACTCCTTCTACTGGAATTTGCAGAAGTCATTCTAACCTCACTTTCAATCATGAAACAGTAGATCCAGATTTAGTGTGGAGGCAGATGGCATAAAAATCCCATTTTGATACCACACCAACATTTTAGCCAAAAAAAAAAGAAGATCTTGCCAGAATTGACATGAACTCTTTGACTCTTCATCCTCACCTCCTTCCAATAGGCTGCCTTTGTAGACACAAAGGTTTTCTCCTCCACAGTGCTGCTGATAGACTCTGATTTCACTCCTGCCATCAGCATCCTTGCCAGATAAACGGAGATTTTTTCCCACAAAGGCCATGGTGACACATGCGCCGCTGCGTACCGGGGGCCTGAAGACGACTCCAGAATTCTGCAGCAGGAAATACACAAAAAATGCATTCAGCTTCCAGCTCTAACAGAAGTTGCACACACAGAGCATGTACGTGTGGCGTACACTTGAGGCTTCCAGTCTTTTAAGGCAGGCCTTGAGCTGCTTAAATTGGAAGGGGCTTTGTAACATGCAGAAGGGGAGGAAAAGATTTCAAACTGAAAATCCACTGCATCGAATCGCCCAAAATTGCAGGGACCATGACCCGCATCGTGCCTCCCAATCCAGGGTTCCTACAATTTCC
Source organism: Strix aluco (assembly GCF_031877795.1). NCBI lineage: Eukaryota > Metazoa > Chordata > Aves > Strigiformes > Strigidae > Strix > Strix aluco. Next base: position 4,502,413 of record NC_133940.1, on the reverse strand, counting down.
TTTACAGGAGTCAGAACTGGCTGGAGATACAGTGTAACAGAGGAAGTTTTCACACGCTCAAGGCATTTCACATACCCCTCTGAAGTTCTGGTACCAGATGTGGTCAGAGACAGGATCAGATTGACTAAACCAGAAGGCTTTAAGTAAGAGTTCCCATGGTTTTTCTGGTCAAGCACCCTTTTTCCCCCCAGCTGATGAAAAACACCAAATCTTTTAGTATAGAGAGAGACGGGTGGCAGTTACATATTTTAATAGTTGTGAATTTTATTTCTTTCAAAAATTCAGTGAATCTTTATGCAAACTAGGTATACACACCTTTCAGCATTAGGCAAATACACCAACAAGGAAGATTATATACCTGTACATAAACAGAGAAGTAGACAGAGCTAACTTACCTTCCTTGGAGGTTGCTCTGTGTCAGTGGGTACAGTGATGGGACGCAGTTGTCTCCCTCTGGTTACCCCACCTCTCACTGGGTTTCCACCTTTTTGCTGGGGCGGAGGTGGCGCTGGTGTCAGACCGGTGTTAATGATGGGAGATATACTGGTCACGTATTCCACCGCCTTTGGACCTTTGACTTCACTCCTCTCCTCCTGTGAAAACATTTTAACCAGGTTAAATAGGTTATGCAAAACCAGCGACCGAGCGTATTGAACCAACCCTGTTTGACGGCTCTTTACACCGAGTAAGACGCACACTTCTAGAACAATTCCGTAACTCGGTGCTTGCAATTTTGTTCATGAAAAGATTTCTGTGCTAAAACCCTTTCTTTTAATTTGCAAGGCAACAGGCAGGCTGCTTGGAAGCGTCACCCCCACAGGTCTATACAGCACTGTGAGCCGTGTGCTACTTGTAACCGTGCCGAGTTCTGATCCCCAGCAGACAGAGCCCCGCGGCACTGCTGCGCTCCCTCCGCTGGCAAGCGAGTTCCAAAGCAGCCGGAGTCTCCCGACAGTAACATCATTTGGCATCAATTATACAAGATGAGCTTCAAAACGCTTCTCTCCCGTTTGTAGTGGAGGTCTAGTCCTCCTTCAGGATGAAATGCAAACAGAGGCCCAGGGCCCTGAAAAGCAAAAGACACCTCTAGAGAATAAATTCTGCAAACGTCGCGTGCTCTGGGTCTGAGCTCTGCGTCACGTCTGCACAACCTGTGACTGATCCGGCTGTTTTGTCAGCAGGGAGCATTAAGTAGAAAGTGCCAGCAAATTCTTGGAGAAAGGATCGTGCCCATCACAATCCAGAGCAAATGCAGGAGGGAGCTATTCGTACAGTGTGTGCCAGGCAGTGCTCAGCAGCCCTTTACACGTGCCACACCCAGAGTCACCATCCTCGAAAAGATGATCCAGCCTCCACAGCAGGTAAGGGACACACAGTCACCATTCCTTTCTTTTTTTTTTTTTTTTTTTTCTTTTTCACCTGCAAGCACTGACCAGTTCCTTTGCCTTCTGTAGTTTTCCCCAAACAAATTAGTCCACTGGAATGTTACCTTGTGGCTCATCTACAGACTTTGTGAAGTCTTTCTGATGGTTCTTCTGTAACCAAGGTGGAAAACTGGCACTTTGAAGAAGTTCTGTTTTCTTTGAAGAAGAACTTTGTTCCATTCCTGGCTTTGCCACAGACCCACCATAAACTCTGTAAATCAAAAATGTGGAATGAATAGGAACTGTTGCTGTATACTGTTTCATTTGTTTCATTTAGATATTGCCTATTGACAACCATCAAGTCTGCTTCTCTTTACAGCAATAAAAACTGAAACTGAGTTATGTCTGTGTTATTAAGCGGCTTCTTCAGCTGACATAACAGAATTGTGTGGTTGTCACCACAAGTATTAGATGAAGCAGAGGAACTAACTCAGAACTATTGAAATGTGTGTCATGCACTGTTTTCCCTGTTCCCTGTTCCCCCCCCACCCGAGCTTGTTACATGTCTGAAATGTCTTGTGTAACCGCCCAGGGATGGATGAGCATGAATATCGAATCTTTTGTGCTCTGCTCTCTGAGGAAGATATTAATTAAAAGGTTTTGTATTAAGAGTTCAATTTTCCTTTCCTCCTCTCGTTGCCAGTCCAAGTCTGTTGAGCAGTTTACAATCTCTGTAAGGCACGCTTTAATTTGCACTGTAGTTTATTATCTGTAATTATTCATTTAAACTGTCAGACGGTTAGGATGGGCAATAAATTTGCTTTGATAAGTCTCCGTTGTGTCAGGCCTATTCTATGTTGGGCAGGTGCTTGACGTCTCCTTTGATTCTCGGCTGGGCTGGACCTGGGGGTAGTGGGGATGTTTCTGTCTGTGACATCTCTCCAGGAAGCACTTGGGGCACAGCTGCATGTGTGTCCCTTCCTTTTCTCACCTGTCTCTGTTGAGGCAGGGGCCTGCTTTCCTGTGCCCTGGGGCGGGAATTACACGTACATCACTTTTTGGATCCAGATGTCTGGACACATGATGCTTGTTGCTGCTGATTGTGGTGCAGGAGGCAGCGGCAGAGATGGGCCTTCGCGTCTAATAGGTTAATTTTTGACTCAGCTGATTTAGTATTTTGAGTTTGCTACCTTCTCTCCTGCCTGTGTCACAAAGAGGGGGAGAAAGCTGATGCTGGAATACAAAAGGGGGTCTCTTCGCTCCGTGTGATTTTCACTGGATGGGGTGGGGAATGGGTAAGAGAAGATAAAGAGGTATAATTTAAGGCTGTTGCTGCAGACTTGAATTGGGCTCTTCAGAAGGAACATGCTGCGGGAGACAAACAGAGCTGCTGTGGGGATGATGCCGAGAGAAAAGACGCTGGGGTCCCACCACTGGCTGTGAAAGCAGAGGGTGGGTTACTCAGGTCACTTTAAGAGAGGGTTTGAACCAAGAAGGAAACTGACATGCTCTTAAGGAAAAAAAACCCAACAACAACAAAAAAAACCCACAAAAACCCCCAAGTGATGGCAGAATGGAAGAAAGGGGTGTGTTTGTTAAGAACATCTGCTTTTGGCAGGGGTGAACTTGTGCTGCAGAAATCAGTCCCGAGCATGGACCCTCACGAACGTGATGCTGACTGAGGTTCACTGACAGCTGCTGATTATCACTGCCTGGAACTGCAGCTGAAAGGGGAACCCAGAGGGGAAGGAGTGTGTATTTTATGGCCAGTCTTCTGAACTGCCTGCAAGATATATTTCTAGGAGTTAATCGAAAAATAGCCAATCTGGAAGAGATTTTTTTCTTTCAGACTCCTCGGAAGCTCATTCCTGAAACCTGTCAGTCACCAAGAGAGAAAGAAAGTGGGAGGGAGAGAGTGGCTAAGACAAGCCCGAGGAAGGAGAAATGATGACTAAGAAGAAAAAAAGGAGGAGAATATTTTCAAGATGGAAAAGTTAACAGCTTTCAGTAAGAGACTTTTTTTTTTCCTTTTAAAAGATTGTATTTTATTTCCAAGTACCAAAAAAAAAAGTCAGTATAAGTCAGTGTGTGCATAGTGATGATCACAACATGCTCTTAAAATTTCTGAATGGTTTGTGGTTTCCACTTGCTCCAGTACTGGATCTGGACCCCTGCAGGTCCTGGCCCCTGTCTCTAATCAGTGACTCGCTTTCCAAAGAGCAGACAGATCTGTGTGACTTCACAAGACTGACAGGATACGCATTTCATATCAGCTTAACAGGCAGACGTGTTCTGCTTGGTTTGCCTTGTGAGTGCCCCACCTACCACGGCTTGTAGGCACATCGGCAACCAGCTTCCACCGAGCGCAGCTATCGATTGCTCCCAGCACCAGCGACAGAGACTGATGATATTTATCACCATCCTCCTCTCACCAAGTCATTCACAAGGAGTGTTCTCACAGACAGCAGCATTTTGGAAAGTATCTTTCCCAGGCTTCCCACAACATGAGTTCAGCACGCTCCAGTTCATAGAGCTGTGCTGGCTGGGGAAGGAGATCAAAGTGGTCTTTCGTGTGCCCGTCAGTCTCTTCTGTCTGGAGATGTTTGCTTTTAAGCAGAATAAATAGAAACTTATTAAAGCTTGAACACGGGTCTGTATACGAATGGCTGGAGGGTTCACTGGGAAAATTTATCTGGAGAATTCCCAGTGAGAAAATTGCCGATGTTTGTTAAAGGACATAATCTGGAACAATAACATGTGAATATATAAATACATTAATATATAAATATATATCTAAATAAATCAGTGCCATTATGCAAAACACAAGCCCCCCAAAGAGAACTAGGAAAAAAGTATTATCAAAAGATGAGAAGGGTTTTTTTCTGGGTTTTAATACACTGTAGTAACGTATTTTTTCTTTTCCATGATGACAGCAGGTTGGAGAGACAATGAGGCCAGTAGCCCAAACAACAAAACAAACGTGTAATTTGTACTGGTTCACAGGAGCCGGTACAACCTCCTGATGACGGGTGACAGGGACGACAACACAGCGCCAAGCAGCGGTGCCTCACAAAACAGCACCTGCCGCCTTCTCCATCCTCAGTGATAACACAACTGTTATCGAGGACATCTGCAGAGACAATAAAACGCCAGTGTTGCAGCCCAGAAACAGAAAAAGGCTCTCCCAAAGGCAGCTCTCCTGCGTCCCCAGCGCCAGCTCTTCCCAAACACGACCCGCGTGTGTCACACCGACCCCAGCACACGCTCGCCGCGGGGAATCAGCGCAGCGGCTCCCACTGCCAACCCGCAGCAGGCGCTGGTCATCATTCAGCAACACCCCGGGATCCCGCGCAGCTCCTGGGGGACCAACGCCCTCCAGCCCCCGCTGTGCTCTCCGTCCCGGCACAGAGGAAAAGCAGCTGGCCAGGAGTGAAGCCAGTGAGGAGTCAGCACGGGGCTCCCTGTCCCCCCGCTCTCCTCTCCTTGGCCCTGAGCGACACCTTCCACCCCTCCAAACTGGCAGCAGATACGGCAGGGACAGAGTAGTTGTGGCTTCATCACTGGCATTAGCCAGCCTGTGCCTCAGCTTCCTCCTGCGTGAGCTGGTACCAGGGCAGTTGGTGCCTACATCTGGGGAGCTTTACACCAGGCCAGATAACACTGAAAAGTTGCAGGGGAGTCACAAGGCTCTTTTTGCTCAGAGCAGCCATCAACAGGGTGTAGGTACAGGGCCCAGTGACATCTGGGCTGTGGGTAAGCAAAGGCTGAGGGCAGCCATGGAGCGAGGGGCCGGAGTGTCCAGGACCCCATTGCCTGCGGAGCGGCTCACAGCCGGCCCCAGGTTATGGGGTGTCGTTAGGGCTGATGTCATAATGGGGCAGATACAAACCACCCGACGACAGGGTGTCAGAGCGTCAGTGCTGCAGCCGCGCCGCCACCAGTCACTGCAGACATGCTGCGCTCTGTCCCGGGTCTGCCAGCGGCCTCTGAGCCTGCCCAGCTGCCCCCCATCACCTACCAGCTGCCCCAGGCCAGCGTCTGGCAGGGGGGGCCAGGGCCCATGGGGGCCCCGGGGCAGCTGGTGCAGCTCCTCCCCGGCATGTGGCTCAACCCCATGGTGCAGCTCCCCCCTGGGGTGCAGTTCTGCTCCTTGGCTGCTCCCTGTCCCCCTGCCCACAGCTGGGGACAGCAGGTGATGGTGGGGATGCTGGTGCCCCTCCAGCCGATGGGGGTCACCGAGGACAGCATCTGCAGTGCCAGCCCTCACCTGGCTACAGCACCAGGAAAAACCACGACAAAGCGCACAGGTGAGATTTGGGGGTGGCAGAGCCTGCGGGCAGGTGTCCTGTGTGCAGGAAAGCTTGCATGGCCCCGGGGCTGGGCTGACTTTGATTGCTTTTTCAGCAGGGGTGACCATCCCCAAGGCCCCGGCCATGCCCCCGGACCTGCCCGAGCTGGGGTCAGACGCCTTTGCCGAGGCCTTTCCTGAGCTGGCAGGGGACAACATGCTGTTTGAGGACGAGCTGTCTTTCACCGTGGACATTACCGACACGCTTGCCTGGCTCGACGCCGTGGATGGCAAGGACGCTGTCCCTGAAGTCCCCAACAGCCCCTGCTCGACCGCCCTCTTCCAGAAGCTCCTCGAGTATGTGGCAGAGGGTGGCTGCCCCAAGCAGCAACCATCAGTGGCGGGGCTGGGGCACAGCAACCCCTTCTCGGGGGTGGCGACATCCCCCTTGCCAGACCCCGAGGGGCGGCAGGGAGAGGTGGCAGCGGTCCTTGCCATGGGGAGTGCCCTGGAGCCTGCTGTGGAGAGTCCCCTGGAGCATCCTCGGGAGAACCCTCTGCCCAGTCCCCTGGCTGCCCCCCAGCGTCACCCACCCAGCACAGCCGGGCTGACGGAGGAGGTGCTGCGGAGGCAGCCCTGGGTGGTTCTCACCCGCCTGCCCCTGGAGAATCCCCTGAAGGGTGCTCGGGAGACCTCTCTGCCCAGTCCCCTGGCTGCCCTCCAGCGTCACCCTCCCCGCACAGTCCGGCTGACGGAGGAGGTGCTGCAGAGGCAGCCCCGGGTGGTTCTCACCCGCCTGCCGCTGCCCTTCCGTGTCAACTGCCCGGGGGTGCCCGGATTGGGCCGGGCGCATGGCAAGCGGGCCAAGCGCCCTGTGCTGGCCGGCAGCCCCAAGGCGCAGGAGACCTCCCCCCCACCCAAGAAGAGGAAGAACATGAGGGACGTCAGGGGACAAAGGGCCCCACACCCCCGCAGTTGCTATTGACAGCGTGATGGAGAAGGTGTGGAGCACGAATCCCCGCAACATACGACCTGCACCTGCCCGCTCCCGCCCCAGCCCTTTCCCATATCTCTCTTTCTTCCATAATTTATTAAAGGTTTCATGTTTGTTCCACAGCGCCTCTGCCTCGGCTCATTCCTGCAGCGGGAGGCGGGGGGTTAATGCAGCCCCTGACCCAGGTGTAGATCTGACCCTCCACCTCTTCACCCACTGTATGAGGAACCCCCCATGATTCTGGGTGGAGATGTTTAATCACAACATTAATTCCCAGACTCGTTCTAAACGAACTACAAAGAGCTCTCAAAAATCTGTCTGCTCCCATGGAAGCAGGAAAATCCTTCTTTACCTTTGAGAGCAGGACAAAACCATCTGGGACTCGATACGCTCACCCTGCAACAAGGAGGTGTCCGTGCGCTGATTCAAACCCCCTGTTGCACCGATGTTACAAAGCTCGACAAATCGAACACCATGTCCCGTGCCATTTCCAAACATTCAAAAACATTACATCAAATCGCCATAGCTCCTGATGGATTTTCACTTTCTGACCTGTTTAGGTGGATACCATCCTTAAATTTTGCCCTGATTTGAGCCCAGAGGGCAACTGCGCACCACGCAGCCGCTCACTCACCCCTTCCCCCCCAGCACTGGGAAGGAGAAAGGAAGCAAAAAGCTCAGGAATCGAGATAATGACAGGGGGGGCTGGCTCACCCATTACAGTCAGGGGCAAAAGACAGACTTGTTAGGGGAAGAAAACAAGAATAGCACTTGAATTCAAACACTAACACCACCACCACTTAACAGACACAGTGGGACAGTGAAAAGCGTTACGATACCACACCTTAAAACCCCTCGCCCCACCCCTCCCTTCTTTCTGGGCTCAGTTCCATGGATAACGTCCTTGGCTCCATGGGGCTGCCCTTCTCCTCACCCCGTCCTTCTAGCACTCCTGCCCCACGGAATGCACTGAAACAACCCCTGAGAACAGGTTACCTCAGGGCAGGGTGTCTCTCCTCCACTGATGCTTCTACCCCCTGTCCCTGTAAGTGGCAGCCTGCGAGTCTGCAGAGCGGGGAGGAGGAAGGCAGCTGCTGCAGCAGACACGATGCCGTTGCATTCCTGGAACAAGACACAGCAGACAGAGCCAGCAGTGCCTTCTAGTGTGTGCAGCGCACACCAGGTGCCACCAGGAAGCACCTGCAATTTCACACCTGAAGCATAACGGTGATTTCTGGTGAGTCACGTGAACTTCTTCCACTGGAACCATGACTGCCTGCACACTCTAAAATGGTTAGTCACACTCATTGCTTAATAGTTCCTCAAAGTCTACTCACAATCTCCTGGTTTAAGCAGTTATGGATGTATCAAAGCAAGGTTATCAAGCAGACCAACAAAAAGAGAATACCAAAGCAAACCGGACAAGGCTACGGAAGATTTCTTCCTAGGTTCTTCCGTTACGGAGCTTCTGATGGCCTCAGTCAATGGCACAAACATTGGAAGAAGTTACTGAAGGGGAACAAAACCTGCTTAGAGATGTAGAGCTCCAAAAAAAATCTATCCAAGTAGCACTTCCTCTCTCTCTGCCTCCAGTATCACCGACACAAGAACACCCCATCGTTCTCTCTCACACGCACACCTGAGACGCTTGTTGCAGAGACAAACCCCTGCAGGTGAGTAAAGCCTCAGCTCCTCGTAGAGGCAGATCAGATGCAGCAGTCCTGCCATCCAGACCCCTCTCAGCACAGGCCTCCCAACAGCTCTTCAGACACCCCAGCAGAATTCCTACTTCCTAACTGATAAAATTGCTGATGTCTGAATTGTTTTCCCTTACAGCCAAGACAATCTGTTGCAGGAAGCGATGGAGGAAGTAGGAACGACGAAGAGTGAACCAGACCCATGCGATGATGTCCCAAACCTAGCCGGTGCTGGAGTCCAACAGTCAAACATACTGCTCCTGTCCTGAACTTCCATCTTGACAGATGGGAGCCAAGTCACTGAACATCTGGAGGAGTGAAGAAAGCTTTCGGAATGGATAAATGAGTGTTATGTGGGACCTGGGCGTGATGTCAATGGTATGGAATAAGGGGTGGAGACTGTACCGGGTCTGGCTGAGCCGGAATTGGTTTTCCCCTGTAGCAGCCCTCATGGTGCTGTGTTTTATGTTGGAGCTGGCAGGGTGTTGATAGCACACTGGTGCTGTGGCTACTGCTGAGTGGTGCTTACACAGCACCAAGGCTCTTTCTGACATTTTCCCCCCCCACAGTGGGACGGGGTGGGCAAGATCTTGGGAGGGGACACAACCAGGACAGCTGACCCCAACTGACCAAAGGGATATTCCAGACCATATGACGTCTGCTCAGTATAAAGCTGGGAGAAAGGAGGAAGGGGTGGGGGTCACCGTTGGTCCTCCGAGGCAACCACTACGCGTAGTGGAGCCCTGCTTCCTGAGAAGGCCCGAGATCGCCTGTTCATGGGAAATAGAGAATAAATCTGTTTTCTTTTTTTTTTTTGCTTCCGCGTGCGGACCTTTGCTTCGCTTTGCTTATATTAGAACTGCTTTTGTTTTACCCACAAGGCTTGGTTGGGTTTTTTTCCTATCTTATATTCCTTCCCCTCTTTGCCCTGTTGAGAAAACAGGGGAAGGCGGGGGGGAAGTGATAGAGTGACTCAGTGGGTACCTGGCATTTAGCCAAGGTCAAACCACCACACAGTCATACACAATTAATATATCTGTAGGCTTAATGGCAAGTCTTCAGTCAGAACACAGCACATTCACTCTCCCCCCACTAGCACACCTGCCAAAATATCCAGATGTGTGCTCACAAACATGAAAGAAAACATTTTCAAAAATCCCCACACAGCTCAAGTGATGCAGATGAGGTTCGTGTGCTACAGAATTCACTTGTTGGGTACACAAATGCCACGGAGCTGGCTGGGCAGACTCAGTGTTCTCAGAGCAGACTATCTGGCTTCACCTTCACTGGAACACTTCACTGGAACACTGGAGACACCAGGCTCAAAACACTGACCCCACTGAACCGATGAGGGAAATTCCTGCCGGGGTCAGCACAGCCTGAACCTCACCCCAGGACAAGTCCTGCAGCTCGGGGCTGGCACACGGGCTCTGCCAGAGGAGCAGCACTGAGCCTCCAGCTCCTCCCTTTTGCTGGAGATCAACACCAGGACCAGAGGGGCAACAAGAGCAACTGTGCAGCGTTTCTTCAGCTCCCCCAGGTTCACAGCGCTGACGTGCTGGATTGTGCCAGCCAGCTTCACGCTGCGGGAGCTGAGGAGCAGCAGCTGCTGGCTGCTGTTGCTGTGCTGACAACCTCCAGAGAAGGGAGACGAGCCACGGGCAGCAACACCTTCCACCACGGCTGCTGAATCCAACAGACTCCTCAGAGCAACGGAGCAGGTCCCCGCCAGGTGGAAGAGAAGGCGGCAGCCACTGAGACACGAGAACACAAATGCTCGAAGGCTGTATACGCTTGGATCTGCCAAAACCAAAAGGGCCAGGATCGCAGAGAAGAAAGAAGCTGTAAGATCCATTTTTTTTTCCTTCAGGAAGCCCCGGTCTGCACAAAAACACCACCTTCCCGGTTGTGTTCAGCCCTACCAAAATAAAAGCACGCTTACACACTTCAGTGAAGCTCCAGTGCCCTTCTGCGCCTTCTAGAAAAAAAAGAATTTGCTAAATCATGGTTGACACACTTTGGGTTGTTTTGGATGTTAAAGTCTACAAATAACTGGACACAGACAACATAAAACTACCACAGAATCTGACACAGCTGGCAGATGTCCTGACCCTGCCTGAGGCCAGGAGGCCAGACGAGGCGACAGCCCACGGCCCCGTCCAAGCCCACGGAGCTGCGTGTGGCAGCCCTGAGCCTCCCCACGGGGCCCTGCAGAGACACTGCAGAAGGACAGAGCTCACCCCGCTGACCTGGGACAGGAAGGCAGACACGCGCCCAGGACACCTCCGGGTACAAGGGCACAATTCTCAGGCCACAGAACAAATCTCAAAACCAGAAGCTTGATGAACTGTTTTTCTCCCTCTCCTTTTAGAATCCCTACACACGCACACACAGTTTTAATATGATTCCAGGAATTTGAAATGTATGTAAAAATATCTTCTTACAGCTATTATCTCCATACTACAGGTTTGACAGGGAACTCTGTACAGTGCCTTAAAACTGCAAAATAACTTGTCATCAGCTCCATCCACATTTCTCCTCTTACGAGCCTTCCCACCCTGCTCCTACTTCCTTATTTTCTTTCTTTTCTTTTTTGTTCCTAAACTGTGGAATTACAGCGAAAAGCAAGATGACCAAAGATGATTAGGCGAAGGTCACAAGCTGAAGTATGAGAGATTTCCTATCAGCAGGGTTAAATACATCAGGGAGGAAGGAGATATATTGACAGCTGAAAGGTTTGTTCATTTGAGTTCACTCCTACTGCAAATTTTCTGCTAGATCCACTTTTGAGAAAGTCAGAATGTAATAAACAGAGTCATTCTCTGTAGGGTTATTGATGAGGGAAAAAAAAGAGTTATAAGTAGTATTGATTTGGGGTGAAATGGCAGAACGTGACAACCAACAGAGCTTAGTCAGATATAAAATAGAAGGAGTCACACCAGTCATGACAGGATTGTTACAGGAGCCAAATCCTGGTATCAGCCGAGGAAGGGAAGAAGCTCTAAATGGGATCCCCAATGTAAGCCGTGGATCGCTTTACAGAAAAAATAACCCTAAACTATTCATTTTCCTTTTTAATACGTGAGATGGTTTGTATTTCAGCATATTGTCACTGCTGTTTTTCTAAAGCTTTTGAAACAAATTCTTTCCTCCTCTGTAGTATTGTCATTAAATGTCATCAACGCTCTTTTCAAATCTCTGTGAGAGCTACGATTCTCCTGATTTAACAGGTAACGAGAAGATGGAAAAGAGATTGGGGCTACATTTTCCCGAGCAGTCAGTAATGCTGGATATGCAAATCCATAAAAAGAGAGCCCTACAGAGAGGAAATTTTCAAAGGTCCTGGGAAACTCTGACTTTGGTCGATGTCAACAGCTGCTTCCAAGTTCTCAAACTCTGGGTCAGAGCCTGGGGGGCCAAAAGCGGAGCCTTCACAGCAAGCTGTGTACGCACAGCAAGCTCGCTCCCAGCTACACCAGAGCCTAAACCGGGAGGGATCCTAACTGACAGTCCTCTCTTCTAATTACAGAGCTCATTAATTTTACCACTCGAATGACTCGGGGTGAAAAAAGCCCAACAACCACACATTACACCCCGTGAAAGTTCTGTACATTTACCGGTATTTATATAGCGCCTCACTCCCGAGCACAGCCACACCAGAAAACAACAGCAATAACAACTTCAGAACAGCAAGGAATGAGTATTTCTCACCGGTTATTTCACCCACGCACCATTGCTCAGCTTATTGCCTTTTCCTAGACTCTGGACCCCCCAAAGTAATTCTTGAAAGATCCTAAAATGCCTCACAAATGGCATTTGACACAGAAGTAGTTACACCCCCGAGGTGAACGGCAGCGGTGCTGATAACGATCAACATCCCGCCAGGACTCCCTGCAGGCTGGGATGAACCTGCTGCACCCAAGGGAGACACAAACCCTGTTGGGAAGAACCTCTGGCACCCATCAGCTACAGAAATGCCGACAGTCAGCCTGGGGGATGTGCACAGCCTCGGGGAGGAGGGGCCTTGGGACAGTCTCGTTTGTAGGAGCGGAGCCGTGAGCAGGAGGTTGGGGAAGGACAGGGGCTGCCCCAGCTCCGGCTGCGAGGAAGGCACAGGACAGGCAGAACGGCCCCGCCACGCCGAAAGGCGAGCTGGCCGAGAAACCGAGGGGAACGGGGAAAAAAGCCACTGATTAATAACGAGGGATTGGTAGAGACTGCGACGGTTTAAACGCTTGTTTAGCTGGAATCCCATTTCTGTTGGAAAATGGCATTATCACCCCCAGATTGAAAATTCGGAGTGAATCCCATCAGGAGGAGGATGGGTCAGAGCTGCCTGGGCTGAGGCGCTCACGGGAGGAAACTCTGCCCTAAGCTCTGGCAGGAGAAGCAGCCCAGGCAGTTTTTCCCTTGGGCTCTGTCTGCCATCAGCGATGGGATTCAACCATAAAATGGCTCCTTCCCCCACACCAATATCTCACCCCGTGCCGCAGTAGGGATGGGAAGCTGCTCCCAGTGCCCAGCCAAGGCCATCTGGCAGCAGAGCAGTTTAGGCCTTTCCCAGCAATCCCAGTCTCATTCCGGAATCCATCGGAAGCAGTTTGTAATTAAAGGTACCTGCTGGAGATACCTCCCGGGCTCAGGGATTTACAGGGAGAGAGGCAAAATGTAATTAAAACGGCCAGATGAGGCTGGGTCGCTCCTCCACCAGGACAGTGCTGAAGGACGTTGCCTTTCCAGCCCCAAACCGCTGCTCCCCGCCCCCCATTTCAGCTTCCCCCGGGAATTCAGCACCAAGAGCCACCGGACAGCCCGAGGGGGGGTGAAGCCGCTTTTCTGTTTTTTTCCCTTTTCCCCACCAAAGCCCCCGCCGTTCCAGGGTCCCGCTGTACTCACCCAGAGCGGCTGCTCCCTCGCAGGGGCCGGGCGAGGCTCCCTCCTCCCGGGGGTCCCCACGGGGGGGCCGGAGGCGGCGGGGGCTGGGGGGCGGGGTCAGGACGGAGCGGCGCTTCGCTCCCTCGGAGGGCGCCGGGCGCGGGGGGGGCAGTTTCGCCGCTCGCCCCTCCCGGGGCCGGGGCTGTGGGGGCGGCAGGGGGGGGCGGTTCTCGGCGCGGGGCCGGGACGCAGCTTCTGCCCGGCAAAGGCGGCCGGTTCGCCACCGCCGCCGGCACCGAGAGAGCCGCTCCGCTCCGCCCGCTCCGCTCCCCCCGCCCGCCCCGGGGCACGCCACGCCCGCCCCGCCGGGGTCCTCCCGGCCCCGCCGCTCCCCCGGCCCCGCCGCCGCTGCCGGCCGAGCCCCCCCCCCCCCCCCACCAGCGCCGGCCCCGGCCCCCGCGGGAACCTCCGCAGCTGCTGCCACCGCCTCCGCCGCTGGGATCGGGCTGAGGGGAGGGGCGGGAAAGGAGCCCATTGGCAGCTGGAGGGGAGGGGGCGGGGCCAGCAGCCCCATTGGCAGCTGGAGGGGAGGGGGCGGGGCCAGCAGCCCCATGGGCAGCTGGAGGGGAGGAGGTCTCTGCCGAAAGCACCTGAGAAGGGTCTGGTGGGGAATGGGGCCCACGCTCACAAAAAGCTGTTGGATTCATGAGCTCATCTCAAGTGCCTCTATACCAATGCACCAGTATGAGCAACAACCAGGGGGAGCTTGAGGCCATGATGCAGCACGAGAACTATGACATATCAGCTATAACAGACACGTGGTGGGATGCCTCACACGACTGCAGTGCTGCCATCGATGGCTGCAAGCTCTTCAGGAGGGACAGACAGGGAAGGAGAGGCGGTGGAGTGGCCCTGTATGTAAGAGAATGCTGTGACAGCTCAGAAATCAAGTACAGTGATAACGGGGTTGAGAGCGTTTGGATTAGGTTAAGGGCCAATAAAGCAGATCTTGCTGTGGCAGTCTGCTCTAGACCCCCCAACCAAAGCAGTGAGGGGGGATGAAGCTTTCTATAAACATCTGGGAGAAATCTTGCGGTCACTTGCCGTTGTTCTTGTGGGGGACTTTAACCTCCCGGGTATCTGCTGGGATCACAGCACAGCAGAGGGAACAATCCAGGATAACTTCCTCACACAGCTGGTGAGTGAGCCGACCAGGGGAGGTGCCCTCCTGGACCTGCTGCTTGTGAACAGGGAAGAGCTTGTGGGGGAGGTAAAGGTCGGAGGCCGTCTGGGGTGCAGTGATCATGAGATGATTGAGTTTTCGATCCTTGGAGAAACAAAGAGAGGGGTTAGTAAAACTGCCACCTTAGACTTCCGGAGGCCAGACTTTGACCCGTTCAAAGGACTGATTGACAAAATCCCTTGGGAGGCTGCCCTGAAGGAAATGGGAGTCCAGGAAGGCTGGACATACTTCAAGAGCAAAGTCTTAAAGGCACAGGAGCGGGCTGTTCCCGTGTGCCAGAAAACAAGCAGGTGGGGAAGGAGACCGGCCTGGCTAAACAGGGACCTTTGGCTGGATCTCAAGAACAAAAGGAGAATCTATGACCTGTGGAAGAGGGGCCAGGTCTCTCATGAAGACTATAAAGATGTAGTGAAGTTATGCAGGGAGAGCATTAGGAGAGCCAGAGCACACCTAGAGCTCAACTTGGCCACAGCTGTTAAAGATAATAAAAAATGTTTCTATAAATTCATTAACAACAAAAGGAGGATTAGGGGAAATCTCCCTCCTTTACTGGATGCAGAGGGAAACATGGTAACTAAGGATGAGGAAAAGGCTGAGGTGCTCAACACCTACTTTGCCTCAGTCTTTAGCAGTGGGACTGGCTGTTCCCTGGACACCCAGCCTCATGAGCTGGGAGATGGGGAGGGGAAGCAGATTGAGGTCAGCACAGTTGAAGAGGAGGTGGTCAGAGACCTGCTACACCACTTGGATGCACACAAGTCTGTGGGACCGCATGGGTTACACCCAAGGGTGCTGAGGGAGTTGGCAGATGTGCTCGCCAAGCCGCTGTCCATGATTTACCTGAAGTCATGGCTAACTGGGGAGGTCCCATTGGACTGGAGGGTGGAAAATGTAACACCCATCTACAAGAGAGGCAGAGAGGAGGATCCAGGAAACTATAGAGCTGTCAGTCTGACCTCGGTGCCAGGGAAGGTCATGGAGCAGGTCAGATATGTAAAGATATGTAAGATATGTAAACTCACTAGTGAAAGACAAAATATAATCAGTAGTGAGGAGAGAACGTACCCAACTTCCCTTGTTCAGCCTTGTTCAGGCTGAGAACCCAAGTGCCTTGTTAGAAACTCCCTTGGTTCTCCCCTGAGCCCTGGCCAGGCTTTGGGTGGAATCCAACAGGAGGATGAAACCAGATGTTTCTGCTCAAAACAAAGGTGCCAGCTATTCTGGGTGGCTGATTTTTGGTCCCTAAGGCTGGACCCGCTCACAGCGACTTTGGGTGCCTCAGCTACGGGTGGACACACCGCGTAGGATTTCCCGCTCGCCGGGACAGGCTCAACAAATCCTCGCTGCACCCGGGGCTGCCCAGCGCCTGCGGGGCTGGATGATGATGATGATATATGCAAGTGGTGATGTATTTCTCTTAATCACTATTCTCTCTCTCTCGTGCAGTAATGATTTGATGCATCACTCTGTATTTTCCTGTTTGTTGCTTTAAGTGCACTGTTCTGCTTCTTCTTACTGCATGTTTTCTGTATTATGCTGTTACATTATTTGGTTATCCCCAGTAAAATACGCCTACTCTTTCCGGTCTGGTGTCCGAGTTTAATCGGTATCCTTAATCAGCAGAACAGTGTCACTGGTGGGGGACAGGGACACCATGATGTACTTCTAGACGCTGCCGGTGACAGTGGCACTGGGGACCGTGGGTGCCGCTGACACCAGTTTGACCACAGGCTGGACACTGGGGACAGTGGTGGTGCCAGGGGAGGTGGCCTGTGGGCACTGGGCTGGGGCTGAAGGTTGTCACCTGTGGGGCAGGGGGACAGCGTGTGGCACGGGGACAGTGTGGGGCATGGGGACACGGGGGGGCACAGGCACCATCAGGGGTGTGGGGACCATGGGGTGACATGGGACAGTGTGGGACAAGGGAATGTGGGGGGACATGGGGACAGTTTGGGGCATGGGACATGGGACCATGTGGGGTGTGGGGACAGCGTGGGGACATGGGGACCATGGTGGGACATGGGGGGGCATGGGGTCCATGGGGACAGTGTGGGGATGTGGGGACAGTGGGGGGCACAGGGACATGGGGACAGTGTGGGGATGTGGGGACAGCGTGGGGACTCGGGCACCATTGCTGCCACCGTGCTGGGGACCCCAGGACCCTTGGGGTGACACGGGTGACAGTCCCCAGCTGGGTCTGGCGCGAGTGCTCGTTCAGGGGCTTTCCTACCCCCCAAGGCTCGGCTCACGCTGACTCCAAAAGGCAGTTTATTGTCACAGAAAAGGGCCCTTTCCACCGCGACTCCACCGGGACTTCCACCAGGACGTGGGTGGCACCAACCTCAGACGGGGTGGCAGGAGGCTGAGGGCGTCCCTGCCTGTATGTGGGGGTGGCGAAGTCACCGTGGCCATGGTAACCTGCCAGGGGTGTCCCTGCCTCTATGTGGGGGTGGCGATGTCACCGTGGCCATGGTAACCTGCCAGGGGTGTCCCTGCCCATATATGGGGGTCCCGATGTCACTGTGGCCGCTGTGATCCACGGAGACAAGCCTATAGAGAGGATCGCTGGGCTCCAGCCGTGCGTCAGTGCGACCTGGGAGGTGAGGAGAGCGCAGGGGAGGGATGGGGCTTGCGGGGGGCTGCCGAGGGAGAAGGGGGGGTCCCACACCTCGGGGCGCTGGGGCTGTGCTGAGAGCTGACCCGCGCCCTGCTTCTCCCTCAGAGTCAGCCGAGGAGCATCTGGGAGAGACACCCCGGTGCTGCTCGGACAGGGACGCTCCCAACGCTCAGTGTGGACATGTCCATGTCTGAGAGGAGAGAGGAGGAGGCCCCCGACTCGATGGAGCAGGGTGAGAGCAAAGTTTCCCTCCCACAGCACAGCAGAGGGGCTGTCGGGTCGGTCAGCGTGGGGCCGAGCGCGGTGGCAGGGGGAGGCAGTGCCTGCGAAGCCCCTTCCTCACCACGGCCCCCAGCCCTTCCCCTCAGCCCCTCAGGGACGGAGCAGGCCCCTGGGGGACAATCCCTCAGGGACGCTTCCCCCGGCCCCATAGAGGTGCTCATTCCCACCGGCATTTGCTCTCTCCCCTACAGCGTGCGTGCTGTGCGGCCGGGCAGCGGTGGACCTGGTTCTCTGGGGGCACAAAATCGATCAGGAAGAGCTCTGTGCCCATCTGTTCTGCCTGGTGAGTGCCCCGGGGCTCATCCAGCTCGCCGACAGGCACTCCCAGCCACGCTCTCCTCATCAGCTCCTCCTCTCTTCTCTTCTCTTCTGCAGTTTTTTGCCAGTGAGCTTTCTTACTGGCAAGACGAGGAATCAGGGGTGCTGGGATTTGACCTTGAGCACGTTCGCCGCACAGTCGTGCGGGCAGCGCAGAAGGTGAGGACCTGACAAGGTCAGGGAGATTTGTGTCAGGAGAGGTTTGGGGGAGCTTAGCGCAGAGCCCAGGAAAGAAATCCCAGCCCCTCCAAGCAGCTCCGGGACAAAAGCCTTGCTCCCAGCAGCTCCACAGAGACCCCAGCCCAGGAGCCTTGTGCACCGGGCAGATCTGTGGGCTGTGGCCCAGCAGCGGTCACATCCTGCGCCCTGCCCGGAGGCGTGGGGCTGGCTGGGGAGGCCCTGAGGCTGCTGCTGACGGGGGCTGCTCTGCTCTTTCCAGCAATGCTTCATCTGCGGTGAGAGCGGGGCCGCCATCACCTGCTGCCAGGAGGGCTGCGACCGCAGCTTCCATCTCCCCTGTGCCACGGAGGGTGAATGCATCACCCAGTACTTTTCTCCATACAGGTACCTAGGCCTCTCCCCTCCTCACCCCCACTGGGGAAGGACCCAGCGCTTCTCACCTAACCCATCCCTTCCCTCTTCCCCCAGGTCCTTCTGCAGGGAGCACCGCCCAGAGCAGGAGGTGGAGGCAGCTCCAGAGAACAACACCAACTGCCTCATCTGCCTGGAGTCTGTGGAGGACAGAAAGTCCTACCACACCATGGTGTGCCCCACCTGCAAACACGCCTGGTTCCACCGGCGCTGCATCCAGGTAGGAGCCGTTCCCTCACCCCCAGGGCACGGCAGGACCTGGGCAGAACCAGGGCCTCACTCCTGCTCCTTTTGTTTGTGCTGCAGGGCCAGGCTCGGTACGCTGGCATTAGTTCCTTCAGCTGCCCCCTCTGCAGGGACAGGCGTGACTTTATCTTGAACATGCTCACCATGGGCATCCGAATGCCCTTCAGGTTGGTGTCCTGCCCGGCTCACAGGACAGGAGGCTGCAAGCCCTGTGACATGCCAGGGGCTGCCCCTGCAGTCCTGGCCCTCCGCTGTCCCGTCAGCCTGGGCTTCAGCTTCACGGAGGATCTGTAAACAGGGCAGGGGGGAGGAGCAGGGCTGCCCTGCACCGGCCTTATGCCGGGGCAGCAGGGGCTCAGCGATTTCCCTCTCTCCATCAGAAATCCATCACAGGACAACGAGCCTCCAGACGAAGCACTAATCCAGAGGCACAGCCGCTGCGATGCCCACGAGTGCCTTTGTCCTGGAGGCAGGGAGCAGGCAGAGGAACGGGGGTAAGTTGCCAAATCGGCACCCTGGGCTCTGCACGGGATCTCTGTCTCGCCAAGGGCTCAAA
Source organism: Strix aluco (assembly GCF_031877795.1). NCBI lineage: Eukaryota > Metazoa > Chordata > Aves > Strigiformes > Strigidae > Strix > Strix aluco. The sequence continues at coordinate 4,483,342 of NC_133940.1, read as the reverse complement.
GCGGAAGGACTGAGAACAGGAGCTGTGCCGCACAATCCTGTGCTGCGGTCACTTTGTCCTCACAGCCATGAACCCTTTTGCTTCCCCAGGCCCTGGGAACTGCTCCTGTGCAGCTCCTGCGCTGCCGAGGGCACCCACCGGCGCTGCTCCAACTTGGGGACCAGCAGCACCAGCTGGGAGTGCGAGAGCTGTGCTGGCCAGGGCACCGGTAAGAGGCAAAGCACCTTCATGGCCCTGGACTGTGTCCAGAGCCCAGGCAAGGCCTGGTAGCAGGTGCCCAGGCTGGGCTTGGCAGAGCCTCTCTGCCCCAGGAGGGCTGGGAACACCGCTCTGGCCTCTCCACAGTGGCTCTGTACCCGTGACCTTCCTGCTTCCCCTTACAGCCTCCAGTGACAGCTCAGAGCTCGCTGGCTCTGGCACTGGGCTGGCCGACGACTCCCCAGCGCGTGAGGGCAGCAGCAGCTCCAGCTCACCTGGGCCCGACCACAGGCAACGCCATTCCTGGGTGCAACGTCGGGCCCAAACGCCGTACAGCCGGCCCAGGAGGCGCCGGGAGAGGAGCTGCGCACCAGCACCAGGTGCTGAGAGCAGCACCCCCGGCCAGGCAGTGCTGGGGACGTCCCACAGCTCCCCAGTACCAGCGAGTAGCAGCCCCAGCACCGCCAGCCAGCTGCCATCGGGGTCCTCCTGCCCCTCTCCAGCGCCCGAGAGTGGCAGCAGCTCCAGCCGCCGTGGGCCTGTGTGGATGAGGGACCGCTCCCGCGTGGAACGTCGGGCCCAAAACCCTTACAGCCGGCCCGGACGCAGACGCGGGAGCAGCCGTGCGCCGTCCCCTCATGCTGGCCCTGATCCCCCTCCACCGGCGCAATAGAGTGAGCCGTTAATCTCTGCCCTGGGAGACTCCACGCTCATTTGTCGGCTTCCTCCTCCTCTCCCTTTCTCAAGGGGCAGCGTTAGGGGCTGGGCCCAGAGGGTTTTCTTCCCCTGGGGCGTGGCAGCCCCTTGCCCAGCCCTCCCTCCTTGCGGGCTGGCCTTGGCCGGCTGCCAGGCACCATGGCCGTGTGCTTCGGGTCTCGCTGGCCCCGCAACCGGCTCAGTCTCCCCGGGGAAGGTTCACACCAGTGGCAAAGCTACTTTTCTTCACAAGTTCCGCTCAGTGTCACGGCTGGAGCTGTGACATGGAGATTGCTGTAGATGGTCTTGCGACAGTAGCTGAAGGGCATTCCCCATTGCCCAGTTCCAGGTCCTGTTGCCCACCCTGATTGCTGCTGTACCAGACCCATCCAAACACACCATCAGCTCAGGCCACACAGAAGGTCCTAGGAAGGAATGTTGTCCCCGGCCTTCACCAGCCCTTGGCAGCCTGTTCAGCCCAAGAGCAAACCTGGGGCTCTGCGCTTGCTCAGCCCCTTGTCGTGCTTTGAACTCGCCCGGCAGCCAAACCCCACGCAGCCAATCGCTCACCCTCCCCCTGCCCGGGAACTGGGGGACCCATTGGAGGGACAAAGGGAGACTCATGGGTTGAGATAAGAAACAGTTTAGTAATTGTAATAAAACAGTAACAATGATAGAAAGGACAAACGGGTAATGCACCCTGTGATTGCTCACCACCCGCCGCCTGATACCCAGCCCCTTCCCAGCCAGCGATCCCCAAAAACCGAGACCCCGCAATCGCAATCCCAGATGCAGGAGAGAACCTCCTGCCTCCCAGCCGCTCCTCCTTGACATCCTGAGCATGACGTTACAGGATATGGGATATTCCACTGGATAATTTGGTGCTCTGGCTGTGCCCCCTCCCAGCTTCCTGTACACCTGCGCATGGACAGGACGTCGGGAACTGGAGAGACCTCGATCTCTTACATCAATCCCTGTATTATCAGCAATCTTCTCATAGCAAATCCCGCACTGAATCCAAAACACAGCGCTGTTCTAGCTACTAAGAAGAAAAATTAACTCCTCCCAGCTGAAACCAGGACAGGCTCCACCCCTTACGTTCTACCATTTACAAACCATTTACGTTAGGCTCAGGTTTCCAATACATTCTAAGGAATCCCCATCCCATTCCCTGGTCTCAAGTGTATCTCCACAGATCTCATTCCCTTCGTCTATGGGCCATCCCTCCAAAATGTGTAGTGAGATCATTTAGTGAATAACTTCGGCTTCCATCTGTCATGACAGTCTTTTAAGGCAGGAGGGATGAGGCGGAGTTGGCTCCATCAGCGGAGCGGGTGACCTTGAACTCAGCGGGACGATGGCGTGAAGTCTATGCTACAAGTGGAGCTGGTGCAACTGGCACGGTCCCTGCTCACCGTCTGCAGGCCGAAGATGTCCATCTCCAGGGCGTTGCTGGGCACCAGCTGCTGAAATCAGTCCTGACCCTACCAGAGTTCATCTTTTTTATTAACGTGATGCCATTAGTGTAAGATCTATCCACCATAGCGATGACATGATGCAATAACAGGCTTATCATACAATCACAGAATCATTCAGGTTGGAAAAGACCCTCGGGATCATCGAGTCCAACCATCAGCCCAACTCTACAAAGTTCTCCCCTACACCACATCCCCCAACAGCTCATCCAAACGACCCTTAAACACACCCAGGGATGGGGACTCCACCCCCTCCAGGAATAGGCAGCCTATTCCACTCTCTGACCACTCTTTCTGTGAAACATTTGTTCCTCATGTCCAGTCTGAACCTCCCCTGTTGCAGTTTAAAGCTGTTCCCTCTTGTTCTGTCACTAATCACCTGTGAGAAGAGACCAGCACCAACCTCTCTACAACGTCCTTTCAGGGAGCTGTAGAGAGTGATGAGGTCTCCCCTCACCTTCTCCTCCTCACACTGAACAGTCCCAGCTCCTTCAATCTCTCCTCACAGGATTTATTCTCCAGGCCCTTCCCCAGCCTCGTTGCCCTCCTCTGCCCTCGCTCCAGCACCTCGAGATCTCTCTTGTATTGAGGTGTCCAAAACTGGACACAACACTCCAGGTGTGGCCTTACCAGTGCAGAGCACAGGGGGACTGTGACCTCCCTGCTTCTGCTGGTCACACTATTTCTAATACAAGCCAGGATGCCGTTGGCTTTCTTGGCCACCTGGGCACACTGCTGGCTCACGTTCAGTTGCTTGTCAATGAGAACCCCCAGACCCTTCTCTTCCAGACAGCTCCAGCCACACCTCCCCGAGCCTGTAGCCATACAGGGGGTTTTTGTGGCCCAAGTGCAGGACCTGGCACTTGGCCTTGTTGAAGCTCATCCCATTAACGTTGGCCACCGATCCAATCTATCCAAGTCTCTCTGTAGAGCCTCCCTGTCCTCATGCAGATCGACACTCCCGATTACCTTGGTGTCATCTGCGAACTTACTGATGATACACTCTGTGTCCTTATCGAGATCATCAATAAAGATGTTGAACAGAAATGGTCCCAACACCGAGCCCTGAGGAACACCACTTGTGACCGGCCGCCAGTTGGATTGAGCTCCACTGACCACCACTCTCTGGGAGCGTCCATCCAGCCAGTGCTTGACCCAGCAGACCGTTCGCTCACCCAGGCCATGGGCAGCCAGTTTTTCTATGAGAATTCTATGGGGAACTGTGTCGAATGCTTTTTGAAAGTCCAGGTAGACAATATCCACAGCTTTTCCCTCGTCTAACAGTCAGGTCATCTTGTCATGGAAGGAGATCAGGTTTGTCAGGCAGGACCTGCCTTTCATAAACCCATGCTGACTAGGCCTGATCCCCTGGCTGTCCATCATATGACTTGTAATGGCACTTGAGATGACCTGCTCCATGACCTTCCCTGGCACTGAGGTCAGACTGACAGCTCTATAGTGTCCTTGATCCTCCTCTCTGCCTCTCTTGTAGATGGGTGTCACATTTGCCACCCTCCAGTCCAATGGGACCTCCCCAGTCAGCCATGACTTCAGGTAAATCATGGAAAGAGGCTTGGCGAGCACATCTGCCAACTCCCTCAGCACAGGGTGTTGGTGTAACCCATGCGGTCCCACAGACTTGTGTGCATCCAAGTGGTGTAGCAGGTCTCTGACCACCTCCTCTTCAACTGTGCTGACCTCAGTCTGCTTCCCCTCCCCATCTCCCAGCTCATGAGGCTGGGTGTCCAGGGAACAGCCAGGCCCACTGCTAAAGACTGAGGCAAAGTAGGCGTTGAGCACCTCAGCCTTTTCCTCATCCTTAGTTACCATGTTTCCCTCTGCATCTGGTAAAGGAGGGAGATTTTCCCTAATCCTCGTTTTGTTGTTAATGAATTTATAAAAACATTTTTTATTATCTTTAACAGCTGTAGCCAGGTTGAGCTCTAGCTGCGCTAAATGCCACAAGTGGTCCTTCCCTCCAACTTCTCCAGGACAAGAAAAGAAAAAACCCTGACGTGCTTTACCGGGTCCACCACAGCTTGGTTGGCATTTGCAGCTTCTGGCATCACTTGGCAGCTCCATTTGCAGTGGGACGGGTCTCCTTGGCTCCTGGCTTCACAGCAAATCGGTCATCTAAAGGCCCAGCAGGTCCAGTACCTCTCCTGCAGGGCACTTGCAAACACCAACATCTGGTTCTGTGATTTGAAGCAAAGCAGAGGAACATTAGAAAAAACAAGAGTTGTAAGTGGGACACAGGGAAGGGACAAACCCAGCCCGTGACATGCATTTCAGCCTCAGCCCACAGGAGCCCCAGGCACAGTCACGGCAGCTACAAAGCACCACAGCTGTGGTGGTTTAGTCCCTGCCGGGGTCTGAGACCACGCAGCTGCTGCCCATCCCCCACAAAGGGAGTGAAATACAAAACCCCGGGGCTGAGATAAGGAGAGGTTTAATACAACAGTGCAACAGCAACACAACAAGCAACAACAATAACAATAACAGTAATAACAACGAACAGAGCAAGATACGTACCGATACAGCAGTAAGGAGAGTGATGGCACAAAACACGCCTTCACCGATTCTCCTGCGCTCCTGCGCTTCGGCGCCAGGAGGTGACGTCAGCATGGTATTGAATAACCCGGCTAGAGCTTCCCCCCCACTGCTGGGGAAACTTATGCCTATCCTAGCTAAACCAGGACAACAGCGTGTTCAGAAGCAGTGCTGGGGAAGGAGCAGCTGGCTTTCTTTATGCCTTGTGAAGCACTGAAGGGACAAGCTGGTCTCCTTGCCACTGCCAGGCCAGCGGGTGCAGCTCCCTGCAGCACACGGGCTGTGCCAAGAGGTGCTGGGGCAGCCTGAAGGCACCAGCTCTGCTGGGGGAGGAAGTTACAATGTGAGCAGGCATCAAGAAAAAAGGCAAAGTGGAATGTGGCTTTACCTGCTCTGGGCAGTTGCCTTCACAGCCTTAATACAACCATGCAACAGCCACAACTGCAGTGAGCCAGCAGTGTGCCCAGGTGGCCAAGAAGGCTTGTATCAGCAATAGCGTGGCCAGCAGGGACAGGGAAGGGATCTGACCCCTGTGCTTGGCACTGGTGAGGCCACACCTCGATGACTGGGTTCAGTTTTGGGCCCCTCACTCCAAAAAGGACATTGAATGACTTGAGCGTGTCCAGAGAAGGGCAACAGAGCTGGTGCAGGGTCTGGAGCACAGGTCTGATGGGGAGCGGCTGAGGGAACTGGGGGGGTTTAGTCTGGAGAAGAGGAGGCTGAGGGGAGACCTCATGGCCCTCTACAACTCCCTGAAAGGAGGGTGCAGAGAGGGGGGAGGAGTCTCTTGAGCCAAGGAACCAGCGCCAGGACAAGAGGGAATGGCCTCAAGCTGCGCCAGGGCAGGGTCAGACTGGCTCTTAGGAAGGATTTCTGTGCAGAAGGGGTTGTTGGGCGTTGGAATGGGCTGCCCAGGGCAGGGGGGGAGTCCCCATCCCTGGAGGGGTTGAAGAGTCGGGTTGACCCAGCGCTGAGGGATCTGGTGGAGTTGGGAACGGTCAGGGTGAGGTTCATGGTTGGACTGGAGGAGCTTCAAGGGCTTTTCCAACCGAGATGATTCTGTGACTCTGTAACCCTTGCACACATCCTGTCTCCCTACGCTCCTCCTCCTTGACTTAACTGTCCCCTTGAGCCCACAGAAAAATGTCGAGGCCTAGAAACACCTGGTATGAAATGAAAGCAAAGGTCAGATATCAAGTGCAACCCCTCCTGGGGATGTACGCCCAACAAGAAACGCTCTCTCATCATGGTCATAATCCAGGTAAGCCTGAAACAGCTGCTCTTGAGGAAAGAAGCAGTACAAGGAGCTCCTCCCCAGCACATCACTCCCAGAGCTCTGCTTGGTCCCTGGGCCGGGCAGGGGCTGCTGCCAGCATGGGCTCCCTGCCTTCCCAAATTCCCCCCTCGACATTCCCACTTGCCCCAGGTCTATGTACAGGTTCATCTGGACACTTCACAGCAACAGCAGCTGTTTTTCCAGTCAAGTAAGTTCATCTAGAAGAGGAAAGGCAGCTAGCGTCTGCTCCCTGGCACAGCTTGCAGCAGACAGCAATACTGATACATTTCTTCATGTTTTCTAATGCTTTTTCTCTTCCCTTCACTCCTCATAAAGCAGACTGCATGGGTCATCAGGATCAGGCACAGAAACACGGAAAAATTTAGGAGGAAGATACTTTGGATGTCTCTGGTCCAACCCCTCTGCACAAAATGGACAATTTCGCAGTTAAAACAGATTGTGCAGGGATGTGTCCAGCAGTGTGAAACATCTCCCAGGATGGAGATTCCCCACCTCTCTGGATCACGATAAGCCTTTACCTGCCCTTAAAGTCACCAGACGTTTGTCCTCAGCTACAGCACAGGCCCCAAGATATACTGTGTGTTGTGACCCGGCAGCCTTTGTTCTGGAAGTGAACCTCAGCACGTGCCTTCAAAGTATTTGGCTCCTGGAAAAGAAGAGAAAGTCTCCTGGTTTGGGTGGTTTTTGTTTGTAAGCAGCCATCTGCTGAACTATTGTCTGAGACCAAAATGCCAGCTGCTTCACACCGCAGACGAAAGGCAGCGTACAGCAGAAAGGCACTGAGGTCATCTGCCTTCTGCACACGAGTGCCAGAAGATGTGCAACGGACCAACAACCCCATGGGAATAAAACCAGCCTTTTTTAGCAGCCTTTACCTTTGGCCCTGCACATCTAGCAAGATACCTACCTCTTCTTCCTGGTCTCTTGCAATCCACCAGCACCAAGAAGTCCCCGGTTACAACATGTCAAACAATCTGAGCCTTAAGGTGGAAGAACCACCAGGGCTCTGCTGGTAAAAGAATAGTTCAGTGCCACTATTTTAAGGAACTGCTAGCTCTTTAACTAGCAGCAGGAGACACAGTATGGGCTGGGTTATCCAACATCCTCCCACCACAAGCCTTTGCACCTTGCTCTGAAAAAGATGGTTGCATTCAGCACACGGGTTCAACAAAGCTTCACCACCATCCAGACTGGCAGCTCTGTGCTCCTTGGGGTGGGAGGCAGGTGATGGCGGTACGAGGGTCATCCCTGTGGCAACACTGCCCACGGGCAGCGAGCATGGCTAGCACACCCTGAAGCCCCACAGCTACAGTAATTTTTGAAAGGGTACTTCATTCAGCCCTGCTGCTACTACAAGGTGAACAGGTAACACTTGCCCTTAAATATGGGTGATTGCAGCAAATGGGTGCAGACTCCTGTCTGCTCCAAGCAGATGAGGTACTCTGAAGTGCTAACGTCTGCCCTGGGGCCTTGTCAGTAAGAAGCCCTTGGAGACACAGGCTGCCAGACTTGTGCCAGCCAGAAGAGGAGAGGGCAGCATGTCAGTGATTCTGGCTGAACTGGCTCTCGTCACAAAGTTGGGAGGAAGAGATTCATTTTTTTGTGCTAAATCTCTTTGTGCTTCTCTTTCCTGGAAAAACTAAAGGTGATGGTTGGAGCAGTAACACAGACAGGGCACGTCCCAGTCTCAGTCAGGGTCACCTACGTTATAGAAATGGTAAGGTCTGGTCCCCCAACGCCACCCGGAGCTCCCTGCAGTGGTGGGAGGGGGTTAACTGGGAAGCACCGATGCCTGTTCCACTTCCTGGTCTGTCAGCTGAGTACAGACAGAGCAAGTCAGAGATGGACATCCAGACAGACAGTTGCTTGGACAAACCAAAGTGTTTCAGCCAGAAAATACTGAAGAGAGGCCAGAGTCCCAAACAACCTGATAGTAGAGCATGTGGTAAATGGGCTGATGGGAAGGAAAGGAGGAAAAGGGTTCCTGAAGCCCCTAAGGCCCACGGGGCAGGAAAAGTCAGAAAGCAGGCAGCATTCCTGAGAGTCAGGCCAGCTGTAAGTGAGCCCAGCTCATGGGCTCAGAAAAGCAGAGCTGTAACTCGTACTGAGCTCCAAGATCTGCTCAGCTAAGATATGTCAAACAATCAATAAAACAGCAGTTCTGGTGTGGGTTTTTGTCCACTGAATGAATAATCTTTTCTATCGGGATGCAACCAGGAACCCAACTCCAATGTGGCTGGGACAGCCTTTCCTCTGATCAGGAACCTGGAAATCTCAGCTCAGCCACTCACAAGTTTCTCGCTCGCAGGGAGACTGCTTATAACAGCGCAGCAGATTAAACACAACAAGCAGTCACTGCAAAAATCAAGGCAAACCCAGAGCTGCTGCTTGCCAGCAGAGCATTTTAGTTGAGGGAGCAGAGCAAAGGATCCTCCTTTCACTGATCCCTTGAAAGTATGCAACTGCTTTCCATCACTCATCTCCACCCAGACTGAGAAGGCTGAAGGGGTTCAGTTCTTCCTGCAGTCAGGGCCAAATAACGGGCACTTGTCACCTCACATCTGCACTTGGGACTTGTCCACATCTGACTGACACAACCACTGCAATAACACAGCGCAACACCCAAAGTCTGTCCTAACACTCGATAACCACGCCTAGAGGGCACAGCTCATGGAACAGCAGGGCCAACCCTGAAACAGAGATCTGCCCAGGGCATGGGGGAGAACGGGGAGGAAGATGCAGGGCTGGAAGCACTGGGTTCCTGAAGCTAACAGCAGCACGGATGCAATCTAGACAAAAAGCTCTGCCTGCTGCATTCCCATTGCGTAATTAGTGGGAGGTTCAGCTTTCTGTATTTGTAAGGTTGTCCTGTACCTTGCTAGAGGGGTATGTCTCGTGCAGATCTGCAGTAGGGGATGTCCCAGTTCACTCAGCCCTGGCAAATCAAAGCTGTATCCTAAGGACAGAAAGCAGAGCTGAGCTGAGAGATGGGACCAGTGTGAAAGCCACTGCCTGACGTCCAGGACAGAAGAGCAGAGGTCTCCAGTCTCCATCACAAGGGGCCACTCCCAAAGTGCCTCCTACCTTCTGGTCAGTAAAGCCGTAACTTACAGACCGGTGACATCTTTGAGAAAGGGTCCAAAACCTCCACTGCGTACAGCAGACGAGCCCCAGATGTCTTCAGCGCAGGGTTGGCTGGATTGTTCACAGCCAGGGAATCAGCTAAATGCAGTTTAACTCATTTGCCTGCTTAATCCAGAGCACTTTTATATCCTCATAGATTGATCCAAGGTGCCAGGGGTATTTTAACCCTTGAGACCCCAAGATGCTAAACACTGGTCAAGAAAGCAATTTTAAATGTACAAATCTAATTTCCTTCAGTGTTTAACTAACTGTGAATGAACTCCTCATCCATCCTGGCTACCAGCTCTTGCTAGAGGAAAATTTATTTGGCTCCATCTTGCTTAAAATACTGAGCTGAATCAGCAAATCCTGTCCTGGAGGAACAGGTAACCCTGCCCTGAACCTCTGTGCAGCCCCAATTTGTCTCTGCAGATTAAGGGCCAGAAGCGAAACACAAACAGGACAAAGAATAAACTGACGAACTGCTGGATTTGGAAGCCTGGTATCCCCTCCCAAAAGACATGTCCAAGACACCCGGGCTAAAGGATTGTTCCTTCAAGTACAAGAGGAAATACAGTAAACTCCCTTCTTTTCTCTGGGATTTGGTCACCAGAGAGCTGCCCACCAGCCCCTGGACAGAAGAGCACACATTCTAATTAAAGGCAACACATAAAAGCCCACAGCAACAAGGTGGCATCTGGCAAGTGACAAAGATACAGCAGCTTTTGGGAACAATTCTTTGAAGGGAAAGCCAGAGTTGATAGGCATCACTGCTGGAAGGCTCTTACAGAGGAGAGTGTTAAACAGCATCAACTGGCAGGTTTAAGCATTGTCTGGGAAATGTCAAACACTGTCAAGACACCACAGAGCTCTCTGCAGCCAAGCCCCAGCGAGGGACTCCTGTGGGCTCATCTCTGAGAACACAGACTGATGGGCCACCAGCCCTGCCGACAGAAAACACCTTATTAGCAGCTGGTGCAGAGAGTACAGCGCCCTCAAAACAACCAAACCAGCCAGGTCAGCCCACCCACACACCCAGCATCTCCCCGCAGTACCTGCAGCCACATCTGCAGCCCAGCCCTGCTGTCAGGATCCTCTCGGACTGGTCGGGTCAGCGCTCCCAGCCTTCCAAACCCCGGCCTTCTGGGAGCTGCACTCAGCCCAGCCCAGGGAAAAAAGATGAAGACACCCCTTAACTGTTTCTGGAGAGTTCCAGGAATTCTCCCACCTCAGGGAAAAGGAAATGGAACGAAAATTTTTGTTCAGTTTTTCCAAAGCAAAATAAAACCCAACCACTGCAGCAGCGAGACAGCTGTCCCAGGAGTAGAGATCTTCAAAGCCCTGAAATAAATAGTCTTGCCTCTGGCTTCCAGCTGCATGGGATTGCTTTATAGCACCTTACACAAAACCCACAATAAAATACCTCCGACAAGTTATCAAAGAAACAACATTAAGTTTGTCCACGGGATTAGGCATTGGCTTCTAAACCCCCCATTCTTTGGTACGTTCAGCAAATGGCCAGCTCTGATTCAGCCCTCGGTTGGTTTCTGAAAGGGTGACAAAAGCAGCTTCAGCAAGATCAGAGTCAGACCACAAAATCTGCTTCCTTTAGAGATCAGGCCCTGCTGTCTCTGAGCAGCTCAGATCCCCCAACAGCCGCTGGGCCTGCAGGAACTGAACAGCTCGAGTCTGACCAGGGGACGAGGCAAAGCCTGGGGAAGAAGGGCAGCTGTGAAACAGTTTGACAGAGAAGAGGGGAGAGAGAAAATGTAGGGCAATAGAGCTTCCGAAGGAGATTAAAAGAATCAGGGCTTCATGAACCCAATCCATGAACTAGAGGTTTTGTATCTGTACAGATGTTACTGTACTCGGAATGGCAGAACACTAAAATCCATTGCCCAGAGGAACAGAGAAGCTTTGGAGATGAGCACAGAGCACAGCGCTGCCAACTCTTTAACAGCCAGCAGAGCACACCTCCTCCCGGGGGGGCAGCTCTAACTGCCACACTGCTGCAGGGAGGACAGGGGAGGAGAGTCAGGACAGCTGCAAAAAGTTCATGAGACTTCTCAAAGGGGAAAAAAAGGAAAGAGAAAATAAACAAGATCTTTTTACCAGGCTGTCTGTGACACGAGCCATCAAAACATGAGAGTGGGTGATGGACAGCTGGGGAGAACAGTCAGGATTCGACAAAACAGTTCAGACAGCATGAAATCAGAATGAAAATGAACATTCATAAAAAAAATCTCTTAGTATTTTGCTTTGCCCGAGAGGTACCTCTGTGTCACAAGGTAAATATCCCATTCCGCTGCCCAGAGTCAGATTTATTCCAACAGAGAATTATTCCACTAACCAAGGGCTTTTCTACACAATAATTCCCCACACAGTCAAACTACAGTTTCAGGCACATCCCATTGCCTGCCCAGGATGGAATCCCCCAAGTGCGACTGTTCCCAATTCCATTTTTCCTGTAGGAAACAATGGGATAGAGAGGAATGTGTGCAGGCACTTCAGCAATGCACACAGCCGAACCACACAGGAACAGCTGGTGTGAGGTGGAAGGTGGTGAGACAGAAGCGAGACCTCTGGGGTTGTCAGCTGCCACTTCAACACCTGGTAATGGCACAAGTAGCAGAGGAAATTCTAACTGCTTTTAATATATCAAGAAATACCTGCTACTGGCCTGAGGTTTAGAGTGGAAAATCCCTTTATAACACAAACTTAAACTTCATGGTGTCCTGGTGACCCTGTGTGACCCCTCTTCAAACAGATCACCATTCTGAAACCTCTCAGCTGCTTCTCCTGTGACACTGAACACCTGACAACTCTCTCACTGCCAGTGGTCCTGCTGCCTCTCCTGATCCATCACATTTTCATCACCACCTTCAGATGCCTGCTGCTCAGCAAGGTCAGTGAAGGATGAAGGAAAACAGGACCATGACAACAGTAACCAGAGCAGGGTATTAAAGAACTGACAGCAGAGCTCTGAAACAGAAGGCACAGACAGCAAGGCATTACTGTGCACAAGCTTTCACAGTGCAGACGCAGGATAGACAGGGTAGGAATCTGCTCCCCAGCTCTGGAAAACCCAATCCCCTCAGCAGCAGCACTACTGACACCTGCAAGCTTCCTTCCTTAAGTTCTAAGGACAGAGGAGCATCCCCTGGATCCAGATGCAGCCCCCCTCTGAGTACTGCCATTCTGAGGTGTTGCATTTTTCATATCGATCAGCAATAACTTATAAAACAAGATTTCAGTTAACTGTCCTAAAACGTAAAACAACAACAGGAATTGCCTCAAAAGGTCGATCAGAGACGAGCCAGCTCCACCTGCTGCATGGCCTCCCCTGCCCACCACACACAAAGCTCAAGCCCTCCCCAGCCTGTCCCAGCCAGCACCCCAGGAAGGTGCTGTCAGACCTCTCCGCTCCCCTGACAGCCCCCCGGCCAGCTCCCCGGCACAGGGCACACGCCGGCTGCAGGCCGCCAGCCAGCCTTAGGGACAGGGAGTCACTTCAGGAAAACTCACGTTTTCCCCAAAGACCAGGTTCTGCTTCGAACCCGAGCGACTGCCGCGAGCCCGCAGCACCCTGCCTCTCCGCAGCACCCGAGGGGTGCAAACCCCGACCCAGAGCAGACACCAGCCCTGTCCCACCTGCTTCACACGGCATCCCTGCAGCCACAGGCACCTCCTGAAAGGGGGGAACCTGCAAGAGCAGTTTTTAAATGTGTTTCCACAAAGACCAGGCAGTTACAGAAAACAGATTTCACAAGGACAAAACCAGGGAAAAGGAGGAGGAGGAAGTCGGTTTGCCTGGCTACATGAAATCGGGATGAGAACGAGCAGAGACGCAGGGCACAGCAGAACTGAACAGGAGCTTGAAGGTGACAGGAAGAAAAAACAGGCAAGATGAACTACACAAGTGTTCTGGACAGGAGACTTATTTTGTTTAAATCTTGATTAATTCTTCCTTATCAATATTCTGATGATTAATTCTATTTCCACACAGGCATTTTGTCAACATTTAAGAAGATGCACAGGAGACCCCAGGAGAAGCCCCAACACTCACCTAGGAACGAGGTGACGATCTGCAGACTGACAGCACATCGGGCGGGACAAGCTTGAAAAGAAACACGGTGGCAACCAGTTACATCACGTTCACAGCAATCCACAGCCACATGCAGTGAAAAGCGACTATTTCATGCAGAGCTGGTGCAGAGCAGAGAGGTGGAGGTGAAGCAGCAGCTGACGGGGGAGGCTGAAGCAGTGCCACCCACGGCAGGAGCTCTGCCGGCTGTTTGCAGGCTCAGAGCAAGTGGTGCTGCCGGATTTCCCAACCAGAAGCACTCCCAGGATCCCAGCACACAGAAACTTGTCCTTTAATTGCTTTTCAATTACTTCTTCATTCTGCTCTGCCTGTAGATGTCAAGAGATACTTTTCTGAAAGCCGAGCAGGTCGTTCCAACTTGAAACAAACAGGATTTGTCTTTTGGGAAAGGTGCAAATTAGAAGCTCAGCTCAGAAACTGAACTTTGTCCAGAAAGCCAGAGGAGCAGCAGGGCTCTGCAAAGGGGCTGGGCTCCAGCACACCCCCCTGCTCACCCCCCCACATCTCTCCCAGCACCTCCGAGCTGGGAAAAACTGTCCCACAGCCAGAAGGCAGGAGCCCGCCTGGGCCAGCTCTCGCCCTCGGGCTTAATGCCGGTTTGTGATCAGCACCTCTTGGCTCTGGTGACTGGCACCCTCTGAAGCACCACTCTGAGGGGTTTCAGCAGAGTGAACCCACCCAGCCCAAATCACCACAGAGAGCAGAAAATATTAAATGCGTCACTGCTTTCACACTTGTAGTAAAAATAAAGGGCTAAAATTCACTTCCCTGGGGTAACCTGACAGATAAACCCCGCAGACACAACAGACCCTTACAGACAGCAAAACCCACCAAGTTCAAGCTAAAAGGACAAGCACAGTCACACATCAGAATGTCTGAACAGCCCCAACTGTGACAACAAACCTTATTTGGAAAAAAAAATCAGAACCATGAAAAAGTTTGGGTGTTTAGACCAAAGCTTTCCCTTCCCTGGCGATCCCACCACCCCCTCCAGGGAAATCGGCCCCAGCCCCTGCACTCACCCACTGCTAGGCCGGGGACACCACCTCTAGTGATGGGGCTGGGGCTGGGGCTGGTTCTGGTGCCACCTTTGCAGGAGAAAAATTCCTTCAGCCATCCAGAACAAAGCGAGTGTTTTAAAAGGAGGAATTCCCACTTGCTGGGTGAACCAAATCTCTGCCTGGAACATCCCTCAGTGCAGACCCCAGAGAGCTGGAGGACCTCCTGCCTAGGCCACCTCACTGCAGACCATAGAGCCCTGGCAGACTGTCGGCAGGAAGTAGGCCCTGTGGAGGCCAGGGGGACCCCCGGAGGGGCTCCAGCACGTTGTCCCCCCCCCAGCACCTGCCCACACTCCTGCCTGTACCGTGAGGGGGGATTGGGGACCTGGGGGGATTCTTGGGGGGGTGTTATTGGGGTTCTGTGGGAGTTGTGGGGGTCATTGGGGTGCTGGGGGTGGGATTATTTGGGTCCTAGAGGGAGTGTAATGGCGTTGTGGGTGGTTGGGGGTCCTGGACGGGTTTGGGAGGGTTATTGTGGTCCTTCGGTGGGGGTCTTGAGGGAGATATTGGTGTCCGAGGTGGGGGTATTGGGGACATCCTGGAGGGGGTTCTGGGGGAGATATTGGGGTCCTGGGGGTGTCTTGAGGGAGGTATTTGGGTCTGGGGGAGGTTCTTGGTGCTTGGGGGGTGGTATTGGGGTCCTGGGGGAGTTGAGGGGGTTATTAGTGTCTGTGGGGGAGTGTCTAATGGGCTCCTGGGGGTGGTTTCTGGGGGAGATATTGGGGGGGTCCTGGGGGACAGTAATGGGGTGCAAGAAGGGTCCAGTGGGGGCTACTGGAGTCCTGGAGGGGATCTTGTGGGGGATCTTGGGGTCCTGGAGATCTCCTGGGGGCGCTAATGGGGCTTAGGGGAGTTCTGGGGGTGGGCTGGTAGGGTCCCGGGAAGATATTTGGGGTCTTTGGTGGTAAAATGGAGAACTGGGGGGCCAATAGGATCTGAGGGGCACTAAGGAGGTGGGGGGGGGGGCGGGTGAGGGGCGTGGCTGAGGGTGTTTTGCAGGGACCTGGGGGTGGAAAATGCAGTTTGGGTGGGTTGCAGGGGGGATTTGGGATTCCTGGGAATCCCAGGGGTACCCCCCCCACCACCACGGGTGCTGCTGCTCCAGGGGTACCCCAAGAGTGTCAGCCCCGACTAACTCCAGTACCAGTGCTGGGACGCCGTGGGGGTGGGGGACGGCACCTCCACCATCACCAGGGCCACCCTCACCTGGGTGCTGTGGGGTGAGTCCCCCTGATCCCAAACCCCCCCTTTTCACCCCAAAATGGCCCTTGGTCCCCAGATCGATGTTTGACCACAAATCCCCCAGTTTTACCCCAGAATTTCTATTTGATCTGATTCGCAGGAACAGACTCTACAACTCAGAGAGAGTTATACAGCAGGTATGTTTACTCCGGCACTGGGGTGCAAGGGGATTTCTCCACAAAGCTTGCACCCCAACAGCACATTTTACCAGAAACTTCTGGAGTGTGGATATACATATTCATTGATTACATAACACAAACATCCATATACATGAGTGAGGCTGGGTTAGCTGTCGTGGTTAATAATTGTGCCAGCAGCCAGAGTTACCACACATGTGGGGACAGCTGCGAGGCTTTGGGGCTTGGTCAAGTGAGACTTTGAATCATGGTCAAGATGACTCTGATTAGCCATAAAAAATTCATCAAGGATAGACTTCGATCTCCAAACCCTAGAAAATCCATAGAACACCCTGGACCATAAAGAGAGTGTCTGGGATTGTGCTGAGGATCAGTTATTTGACAACCTGGCAAAATGGCTAATGGATTAATTAACTTGGCAATGAAACTAACTTTTGAGTGTCCTGAAAGTGAACTGCCTTCATTATAATACTAAAACCACACCCCCTGCCCAGGTTAAGACCCTTCCCCTGAGCATGCGTAGGAGTAGCAGTATTATGTAAGCTGTATTCTAATTTATGTTAATCACTAACCAATCAGTATCTAATAGGCATGTTAGGAAAAGCACTAACCTCTGCCTTTTGTGTATAAAAGAAACACAAAAACCTGCTGTTGGGGTGTTTGATTTGTAAAAAAGTCCACCCAGCCCCCAGGCCTGACTAAACACAGCACCTCTGCTGAGCGTGTTCAGGGGGGTTATTGCACACCGGGCACCAACCCGCTGTCGGGTAACAGGCTGAACAATTTCTAGTGTTTCCTGCAGAGCGTGAAAGCTGCAAGAATTGTGGATTCTGCTGCTGAACGTCATCCTGTCCTTCTTGAAGATCATTGTAATCAATGTTAATAAGCAAGTAAGTTAACTTTAAATAACAACTGAGACCCAGAGGACTGTGGCTGCTATGCAGGGATGACTTAATCTCTGATCAATAGTGATTTCTCAGGCAGAGGTCCCTACTAGGGTGGTGTCATCTCTCCAGGTGGCAGCTACTCACAGTCTGGAGTTTACGTTGAGGTAGACCTGTACCAAGTGAGGGTTTCTTCTGCACACTGGATTGCAAACTGGCCACTCAGCAGCTCCGCTGTGAATAGCTGAGACATCTCTGCAGAGAGACGCTTGAAGGACGGCTGGAGGCAGCAGCCACAAAAAGCACCACAAGAGAAATTGTTTCCTCTTGTCCTTCAGACCCCCAAACATATGTTAGGGGGTATTTGCTGCATCGACAAACAGGGACACAAATACATTACAGTGCTTTAAGTATTAGCAGAAAAATGTGAAAAGGGTTTTTGTTATGTAAGGCCATTAAAATGGGTAGAAGTTATGTGCCTGAAATCCTGCCTATAGAAAAACTTTAAAAAGCAGCAACCACAGCCTGTTACCTTCTGATTTTTCTTTCTTTTTTTTTTTTTTTACCGGCCTGTTGGATGGTTGTCACCAAAAAGTCAGTGCAATGCTGCACGATTTACTCTTGAGATCATCAGGATACAGCACAAATACTTCAAATTAAACATCTGTGAAGGAACCCAGACTAATGAAATTATAGAGCATTCACATACTCTAATGGCTGTTGGGATGGATCAGATAAAGGTATGTGCTTATGTCAGATAAAGAGCAGGTGCTTAAACTGTAGCTTTTGTACAGTGCTGGGAGTGTGAAGCTGGTGACAGTAGAACAGCCCATGTTTCAGTTCAGTTTGTTCATTACTAATGGTTAGTTTTGAGCACCTGTGTCGAGGACTCACCCAAAAGGGTTCTGTCCCTGTGCTCAAGCTCCACCATAAAGGGAAGCTCCTGTGGGGTGAAGCATCCAGCTCTCCGTCCTGATCAACACCCCAGGTGTGAGCTGCAAACACAGACTGGCCCCTCTCACCCACAGAAGGTGGTGGTCTCGTTCCCCCAGGAGAGTGGCCAGCTGGTAGTTTTGCTCAAACCAGCAAGTTTAAGTGTTGAAGCACAAACAGATTCTTCTTACTAAGCAAATAAATAAACCAGGGCGTGTAAAACAGAACAGAGTGCTAGCTGGCGTAAGTGACACCACGCTCTGGCAGGCAGTGGAGTGCCCTGCCAGCAGGCTCTCCAAACTTTTGGTTATCTTTTTTATTTTTTGTGTGTGTTTGTGGAATAATTTCAAGCAGAGCTAGGACCACAAGGCAGGGATCTCAGCTCCTTGTTCCTTGCCGTGATCATTAGGCAAGTTCTTCTAAAGGTGAAGTGCTGTGCTGGGATCAGTTCTGCACAGGGTATACACGAAGAACGATGAAGAAGTATTTGGTCTGAGGTGTATCAAGCTGAGTGTTTTCTGCTCTGTTGAGTTTAGTTTCAAAATACACCAAAAACTGTGGCTGTGTCTTGAGTTGCCTCTGGTGTGTGCTGCTCCGCGACTCCTGAGCCCCTGCCTGGGCTGCAGTGCCGTCGGAGGGTCCTGCCTCTCGCTTGGCCACTGATCTCCTGCAAAAGTGGAACAACCAGAAACTGCCGGGTCTGAAGCTGCTGCGGTGCAGCTCGCTTTGATGTCAGCCTTAACCTTTATTTTATCCTGATGTGCGTTTTATGGGTCTGCAGAAGAAAAAGCTAACTCTGAGGTGAGAGGCCATTGTGTAAATCAGAGATGTGTTCTTTATCAGGGACACTATAGTATGTGTGTAGAACAACATCATCAGTGGCACAAACATCACCCTGGGGCTTTGAGTCCAGATCTCTATTACTGTGACGTAAATCTGGAAGAATTGGGAGCTATTTGGTACCTTTGAATGTTTGATCTTATACTGGACTTTAGGACAGAAGAACAGGAAACATAAGAGAAACTGGATCCCCAGAACACGTAAAAAGGTGCTGAAATAGTAGTTTAAAGGTAAAGCTTAGAAATAGGAATAGAAAGCCTATAATCTTTATCTAACTTGGACAGAAATGATGAGTTAAAAGAAACAGGCTTATCTTTAATATTGGAGTTATTCTGCTGATCGGATGGAGGGAAGGAAGGGGTGGGGAATGGATAAGGGAAGATAAGGAGGTATATTTTAAGGCTGTTGCTGCAGACTGAGTTGAGCTCTTCGAAAGGAACATGTTGCGGGAGACAAACAGAGCTGCTGTGGGGATGATGCCGAGAGAAAAGACGCTGGAATCCCACCACTGGCTGTGAAAGCAGAGGGTGGGTTACTCAGGTCACTTTAAGAGAGGGTTTGAACCAAGAAGGAAACTGACATGCTCTTAAGGAAAAAAAAAACAACAACAACAAAAAAACCACAAAAAAACCCAAGTGATGGCAGAATGGAAGAAAGGGGTGTGTTTGTTAAGAACATCTGCTTTTGGCAGGGGTGAACTTGTGCTGCAGAAATCAGTCCCGAGCATGGACCCTCACGAACGTGATGCTGACTGAGGTTCACTGACAGCTGCTGATTATCACTGCCTGGAACTGCAGCTGAAAGGGCAACCCAGAGGGGAAGGAGTGTGTATTTTATGGCCAGTTTTCTGAACTGCCTGCAAGATATATTTCTAGGAGTTAATCGAAAAATAGCCAATCTGGAAGAGATTTTTTTCTTTCAGACTCCTCGGAAGCTCATTCCTGAAACCTGTCAGTCACCAAGAGAGAAAGAAAGTGGGAGGGAGAGAGTGGCTAAGACAAGCCCGAGGAAGGAGAAATGATGACTAAGAAGAAAAAAAGGAGGAGAATATTTTCAAGATGGAAAAGTTAACAGCTTTCAGTAAGAGACTTTTTTTTTTCCTTTTAAAAGATTGTATTTCCAAGTACCAAAAAAAAAAGTCAGTATAAGTCAGTGTGTGCATAGTGATGATCACAACATGCTCTTAAAATTTCTGAATGGTTTGTGGTTTCCACTTGCTCCAGTACTGGATCTGGACCCCTGCAGGTCCTGGCCCCTGTCTCTAATCAGTGACTCGCTTTCCAAAGAGCAGACAGATCTGTGTGACTTCACAAGACTGACAGGATACGCATTTCATATCAGCTTAACAGGCAGACGTGTTCTGCTTGGTTTGCCTTGTGAGTGCCCCACCTACCACGGCTTGTAGGCACATCGGCAACCAGCTTCCACCGAGCGCAGCTATCGATTGCTCCCAGCACCAGCGACAGAGACTGATGATATTTATCACCATCCTCCTCTCACCAAGTCATTCACAAGGAGTGTTCTCACAGACAGCAGCATTTTGGAAAGTACCTTTCCCAGGCTTCCCACAACATGAGTTCAGCACGCTCCAGTTCATAGAGCTGTGCTGGCTGGGGAAGGAGATCAAAGTGGTCTTTCGTGTGCCCGTCAGTCTCTTCTGTCTGGAGATGTTTGTTTTTAAGCAGAATAAATAGAAACTTATTAAAGCTTGAACACGGGTCTGTATACGAATGGCTGGAGGGTTCACTGGGAAAATTTATCTGGAGAATTCCCAGTGAGAAAATTGCCGATGTTTGTTAAAGGACATAATCTGGAACAATAACATGTGAATATATAAATACATTAATATATAAATATATATCTAAATAAATCAGTGCCATTACGCAAAACACAAGCCCCCCAAGAGAACTAGGAAAAAAGTATTATCAAAAGATGAGAAGGGTTTTTTTCTAGGTTTTAATACACTGTAGTAACGTATTTTTTCTTTTCCATGATGACAGCAGGTTGGAGAGACAATGAGGCCAGTAGCCCAAACAACAAAACAACCGTGTAATTTGTACTGGTTCACAGGAGCCGGTACAACCTCCTGATGACGGGTGACAGGGACGACAACACAGCGCCAAGCAGTGGTGTCTCACAAACCAGCACCTGCCGCCTTCTCCATCCTCAGTGATAACACAACTGTTATCGAGGACATCAGCAGAGACAATAAAACGCCAGTGTTGCAGCCCAGAAACAGAAAAAGGCTCTCCCAAAGGCAGCTCTCCTGTGTCCCCAGCGCCAGCTCTTCCCAAACACGACCCGCGTGTGTCACACCGACCCCAGCACAGGCTCGCCGCGGGGAATCAGCGCAGCGGCTCCCACTGCCAACCCGCAGCAGGCGCTGGTCATCATTCAGCAACACCCCGGGATCCCGCGCAGCTCCTGAGGGACCAACGCCCTCCAGCCCCCGCTGTGCTCTCCGTCCCGGCACAGAGGAAAAGCAGCTGGCCAGGAGTGAAGCCAGTGAGGAGTCAGCACGGGGCTCCCTGTCCCCCCGCTCTCCTCTCCTTGGCCCTGAGCGACACCTTCCACCCCTCCAAACTGGCAGCAGATACGGCAGGGACAGAGTAGTTGTGGCTTCATCACTGGCATTAGCCAGCCTGTGCCTCAGCTTCCTCCTGCGTGAGCTGGTACCAGGGCAGTTGGTGCCTACATCTGGGGAGCTTTACACCAGGCCAGATAACACTGAAAAGTTGCAGGGGAGTCACAAGGCTCTTTTTGCTCAGAGCAGCCATCAACAGGGTGTAGGTACAGGGCCCAGTGACATCTGGGCTGTGGGTAAGCAAAGGCTGAGGGCAGCCATGGAGCGAGGGGCCGGAGTGTCCAGGACCCCATTGCCTGCGGAGCGGCTCACAGCCGGCCCCAGGTTACGGGGTGTCGTTAGGGCTGATGTCATAATGGGGCAGATACAAACCACCCGACGACAGGGTGTCAGAGCGTCAGTGCTGCAGCCGCACTGCACATGGTCACTGCAGACATGCTGCGCTCTGTCCTGGAGCTGCCGGCGGCCTCTGAGCCTGCCCAGCTGCCCCCCATCACCTACCAGCTGCCCCGGGCCAGCGTCTGGCAGCGGGGGCCAGGGCCCATGGAGGCCCCGGGGCAGCTGGTGCAGCTGAAGCCCACGGACCTGCTCGAGCAGGGGCCAGATGCCTTCGCGGAGGCCTCTCCTGAGCAGGCAGAGGACACCACTGCCAGCCATTTCCTCGCCTGGCTCAACACCGCGGACAGCAAGGACACTGTCCCCGATGTCCCCGACAGCCCCAACGTGACGGCCTTCTTCCAGCAGATCCCCTACCTCTCTGCCTACGTGTTGGAGGGCAGCAGCCCCAAGGAGCAGGCGGCGGTGGCAAGGCTGGGGGACAGCGAGGACACTGTCCCCGATGTCCCAGACTTGACGGCCCTCCTCAGTGAGCTCCCCGACCTCTCCAGGTAAGTGGAAGCGGGTGGTGGTGGGGGTGGGGAACAGTGAGGACACTGTCCCTGACGTCCCTGATTTCCCCAACAGCCTCACCAACACCGCATGCCTTGATGAGCTCCCCGACCACTCTGTGTACGTGGTGGACGGTGACTGCCCCCAGGACCAAGCGGTGGTGGCGTGTTTAGGGGACAGTGGGGACACCATCTCAACCGCCAATGTCCCCATCTTGCCTGCTGAGGTCCTTGAGAAGCTCCCTGACCTCTGCAGGTACGTGGCGGGGGGTGGCTGCCCCAAGGAGCGAGCCGTGGCAGCAGGGCTGGGGGATGGCGAGGACACCGTCCCCAATGTTCCTGATGTCTACAACCTGACCACTTCCCTTAACGAGCTCCCCCACCTCTCGGAGTACAGGGCAGAGGGCAGCTGCAATATCGAGGAAGCGGCAGCGGTGATGCTGATAGAAGGTGAATTCATCTTCCCTGATGTCTGCGACAGCCTCGCCAGCACCACCCCCTCCAATGAAGCCCCCGACTTCTTGGGGTACGGGGCGCAGGGCGACTGGCCCAAGGACCGCCTGGCAGCGGCAATGCTGGGGGACACCGACCCCTTCTGGGGGGTGCCAGCCTCCCCCTTGCAGGACCCCACAGGGCAGCAGGGCAGGATGGAGGCAGAACTGCCCACCTGGCTGCCACTGAGTCCCTCAGAGACATCCGAGGAGAGCTCTGCGGAGACTCCTCTGGAGAGCTCAGAGGAGAGCTCAGAGGAGAGCTCAGAGGACAGTCCTGTGGAGAGTCCCTGGAAGGGTCCCCTAAAGGCTCTTCCAGACAGTCCCCTGCTGAGCACACAGGGGATCCCGCAGCTGAGTCCCCTGCCCAGCCCCTCGCATCCCTCCCGGCGTCACCCGCCCCGCACGGCCTGGCTGATGGAGGAGGCGCTGTGGAAGCAGCCCTGGGTGGTTCTTACCCGCCTGCCCCTGGAGAATCCGCTGAAGGGTCCTGAGGAGAGCCCTCTGCCCAGCCCCTCGCATCCCTCCCAGCGTCACCTGCCCCGCACAGCCCGGCTGACGGAGGAGGTGCTGCAGAGGCAGCCCTGGGTGGTTCTGACCCGCCTGCTGCTGCCCTTGGGTGTCAACTGCCGGGGGGTGCCCGGATCGGGCCGGCCGGGAGGCAAGTGGGCCAAGCGCCCCGCACCGGCCAGGAGTGCCAAGGCACAAGAGACCTCCCTGCGGGACAACATCCCACCCAAGAGGAGGAAGATGGTGGTGCGACGGGTGGGAAAATACTCAAAAACCCCACGGGAGGCAAAGTCAGACAGCGACGGCGTGGTGACGGGCAGCAGCAGGCAGCAGGTGGGCAGCAGCAAGCGGAGAGCACCCGATGGCAACAACGTGCCCGCCAAGCGAGCCAGAACCCTGAGGGACGCCACGGGACAGAGTGCCGCCCGCCCCCCCGACCGCTTCTGACAGGCGGACAGAGAAGGCGTGGAGCCGGATCCACGCCACACGCAGCCTGCACCCGCCCGCTCCAGCCCCAGCCCTCTCCCGTATCTCTAACTCTTTCTTAATTCATTAAAGTTTCAGTGTTTGTTTCACAGCGCCTCTGCCAGCGGTCGTTTGTGCAGTGGGAGGTGGGGGGTTAATGCAGCCCCTGCCCCATGAGCCGATACTAACGAAAATTGTCTGGAAGCAACAATCAGCATGTTGATGGGGTGATTGCGCACCAGGTGAAAGAACCCAGTTTTGGGACAACAAACACACACGCACACCCTGACTGCACACCAACACACACACACACACACACACACACACACTCCCTGACTGCACACCAACACACACACTCCCATGGACAGCACTCCTCAGCCTCCTGCTGCCACTGCTCCCAGCCTCTTGCCGCTCCATCCCCTTCAGTTGCTCCACACTGGAACCCTGTCCCAAGCCCACCAGACCCCCCCCACCCCCAGCTAACCCAGCTCAGCCCTAGAGCTACCCTGCAGCTCTGTCCCAGTGACCCCTCTGGCTAACGGGGCGCTGGGGCAGCCAGCTGTGGGCTGGGGAGATGACCAGCCCTGCTTGGAGGGCAGCTCAGTGCAGCCTGGGCTCGGTGCTGGGTGTCCAAGCTGAGGCCTCTTGACAGAAACCCGGACTTGGTCAGGGTGGGACCGTGACACAGCATCATCTCCAGAGCCAGAACAGCTCCCTTCAAACCATGGTCCAGAAGAAGCAAAGGGCGTGCCCCAGTGCCCAGAGATGCCAGCTCAGCTGGAGGTGTGTGGTGCAGCCCTGGGTGGGAACAGAGCTGGGAGCTGCAGCACCATCACGTGCCAGGGGCCAGGAGCGCAGCAAGAGGGGGTTGGGATGGACGGTCCTGGCAGCTTCAGAGGCAGGACCTTGTGCAGCCAGTGCAGAACGGACACGTCTGGGTGGGAAGCAGCTCAGGGTGTGCATGCTTGAGCACGTCCAGGTCCTTCATGACTCCGGGAGGTGGAAATGTGGCCGGCAGTTGGCAGGCCTGGTCCTCTTGTAAGGTCTGTCAGGGGTGCTGGGGCTGATCAGTCAGGGGGGCTGCAAGCACACGCCATCCACAGGACTGAAAGGGTCTCTCTCTCCTCTTGCTCGGGAGCTAGGCCAGCTTCAAGTTCAGCAGGGAATGGCACACGCACGCAGCACTGCCACCCGTAGCTGGCCCTAGACACGGGGTGTTTCCAACTGACGGGTCCCTCTGACCTGTGTTCCCTTCTGCCATCGCTAGCAGCCAGGCCTCTGGAACCACCCCCCCCGGGTACAGAGTGGGGCCACGCAGAAAAGGATTTGGAACTCACGTGTGAGTAGCTCCTTGATCCCCCCTTCTCTCCATTTTCTGTGCTTATACATCCCCCTCATCTTCCCCAACTCCTCCCTTTCTCCGCCCTTATCTCCTCTCACACAAGGGACCCACCCCTGGTTGTTTTTCCCCCTTGCTCCCAGGTTTGCTCCATCTGTGAACACATTTGGTGTTTCAGGTGCTGTTAGTGAGGTCACCTTGGCCTTCCATGGCATTCCTCATGCTGTTTCCTGGGTACTGCTGTCCCTGCCAGATTCCTCTCCCTAAAATGACCCCATCTCTTCCTTCAATTATCTGTGAACTGCGGCCATCTCCCACATCATTCCCCCTTAGCCACCTGCCAAATCTGGTGCTGGAAGAGCAGAGTATTCACGGAAGACAAGATGCCTTCTCTCAGGCCGTCTTCTGCCTGCTCTGAGCAGATCTGGGGCACCACCTTCAGGCCAACTTTCAGAAACCGAAGCGGCCTTGAGTCCAGTTTGGGGCCCAGCCCTGGTGCCTCTGAAGCCGTGCTACACCTCAAGGGCCCTGAGAGCAGCTGTTCCACTTTCAGACGGAGCCTGCCCTGGCATCCTAGGGACCAGGCTGGGCACTCAGCTGTGTGCCTTATGTCTATCCACACAAGCCAGGATGCCAGCAGGGAGCTCCCACAGCTTTCGTGAGCTTTGAGGCTGCCACTCTTCAAGCCACGGCCTCCAGGGACCCAGCCCTGCTCGGCAAAGGCAACGCAGGTGGCTGGCTCCTGCTTCTCTCCCGTGACTGCCCTGCACGGCCGCATGTGAGCACGGCTCCGCCATACAGCTGCAGAAGGGAGACTGACAAGCTGAGGCCGATCCAGGATTGACCAAAGCCATGGAGAATGGCATGTGGGGCTGAGAGCAGGAGCAGCCTTCTCTGTTTAGGGCTTGCAGTTGCCTGTTGTCGGCCATGTGTACCAGGTGCCACAACCGCCCTTGTCAATGCTGGCCCAGAACAGCAATAGAGCGCACAGACAGCAAGGACAGGAAGCCTGCCAGAGGGGGTTGCTGGGGCTGACATGGCCAGTGTGGACAGTGCTGCATCTGTGCCGGAAAGTTGACACTGCTTGGGTCTGCTCGGTTTATTGCACTCGCACATCACTGCTTGCCTGCCGCGGCTGTAACCAGATCGGCTCTGCAACACCCAAAAGTGCGTACTGCCTGTAGTAGTCACGTTCTCTGGTGTATGTTTGTTGGGAAGGACCTGGTGGCAAAGGGCTGCAGAGAGCAGGGGGCAGTGAACTCCCCGAAGAGGCTGTGGTGCCACACTGGGTTTTTTCCTGCTCGCCATTGGCAGGCGGTGCTGGGGGCCGACGCTGCTGCCTGCCACAGGGCCTGCACACCCCGTCCCGCAAGCAGAGCATTCAGCGGGGTCTGTCGGGGGTGTCCGATCCCAGCTTCTGCCTCCCCTCCTGCTTGGAAACCCCCATGTTTCCCCCCCCCGCCCCTAGAGACCACCGTGCCCAGCCCCCGGAACCAGCGACACTGTGACATCAGCCCCGTTGCCAAGGGTACCACGGGCACCGCGAGCCCTGCGGGCACTCTGTCAGCTGCTGCACTGGTGGTGACAAGCCCTCGGTTCTGGCAGCTGGCACATGCCGCTGGCAGCGATGCGTTTGCTCCCGCTCCTCATCCTGCTGGCCCTGTGCTGGCCTGCGCACGGCGCCTGGGACAGCTGTGGGTAAGTGGCCGAGGCTCTGGGAGGGAGCTTGGCAACCTGATGGGGTTCCCTGGAGGGTGCCTGCTTGTCCCCCGTGGCCACACCACGGCTTCCTCAGCCCCATGCGGGAGCCTCGGCTCCTCGCAGCACCCGGGCTGCTGGCACAACTCGCCTGCGGGGCTAAAGCAGAAACGGGGGCGGCCGCCCACCCACCCCACGGGGCTCCGTGGCCTCACTGTCCATGCAGCACCTCGTGGGGAGGGCAGACGGCTGACCTTCAGCCGGGACAGCAGCGAGCCATAGAGCAGGACGGTGATGAGTTTCTGGTTACAGGACCTGCGGGCTGCGGCCCATGGCTGCTCACTCCGGCACCTCGCGCGTCGTGGGGGGCACAGATGCCCAGCCAGGGGCCTGGCCCTGGATCGTGAGCATCCAGGATCCCTACGCAGCAGGCACGGGGCACATATGCGGAGGGTCCCTCATCAGCCCGCAGTGGGTCCTCACAGCAGCCCACTGCTTCATCAAGGCCAGGTAAGGAGGGCCAGGAATGGGGATATCCCCCCAGCACTCGCAGGTGCCCCGTCCGCAGCATCACGTGCTACTCCCGTCCCCTTTTCTTGCGGTACACCCAGTGCCTGGGCACTGCAGAGCCTGGCTGAGAGGCTGCTCAGGAGAGGGCTGGGCTCCTGCCACGGCTTCCTACAGCCTCCAGCTCGACACGCCATGAGCCCAAGGCATGCAGGGGCAGTCGCAGCTTCCGTAGTGTGCTTTCCTCTCCCCCATGTGAAGCAGGGGGCAGGGAACTGCTGGGCTGCTGCAGCATGTGGCTCCTCTCCCTCTGAGCCCTCTCCCCATCTGCCTTCCAGGCACATCACCATGTGGCGCGTGGTGATCGGGGCCACCCAGTTGACTCATCTGGGCCCGGAGGCCCAAGTGCGCAACATTAAACGGCTTCTGGTTCACGAACACTACAGTAGTATCTCGGAGGAGAACGATATTGCGCTGCTGGAGTTGGACCAGCCTGTCCAGTGCAGCTACTACGTACAGCTCGCCTGCGTGCCCGACGCCTCCCTGCGAGTGTCCAAGCTGACGACCTGCTACGTTAGTGGCTGGGGGTCCACGACGGCGAGAGGTGAGTTCCCAAAAGTGCTCGTTTCCCGAGTGCGAGCTCGGCACACGGGGGAGGTGGGCTTGGCTTCCTGACAGCAGGGCTGAGAGCCAGAGTGCGGCTGCGGGGTCGTGTGCCCATAGAGAGATGGGCCTGGCCCAGGGCCCATGGCCAGACAGAAGGGCAACGCCGGTGCAAAGCCAAGCCCCAGGGAAGGGCTCACCCAGACAGGGCAGGAGACCTGGCAACGAGCTGCTGGGTGTTAATTCCTTTCTGTGCTCACAGCCGCAGGATCAACGGATGTCCTGCAGGAGGCCAAGGTTCACCTCATCAACGTCCGCCTCTGCAACAGCAGCCGGTGGTACGCAGGGGCCGTCCACCCCCACAACCTGTGTGCTGGCTACCCGCAGGGCGGCATCGACACCTGCCAGGTAGGAGCCTGCGACAAGGCAGCGCCCAGCGGCACAGGCAGCCCCGGTACAGCCGCCCAGACACACCCCGGCACGGCCTTTGCCTGGCAAGTCGCCCTCCCACCACTGGGTCCCCACCGCTGGCGGGGCTCACCTCCCCTTCCCCAGCTGCAGGCCCTTGCCCAGGGTCCCACTTGTCCCGGGACTCTGCCCAGAAAGCCCATCCAGCGCTCCTGGCAGCCCTGAGGTCCAGATCCCAATCCCAAAACATCCCTCTTGCACACAACCAGCATCGCTGTGCAGAGATGCGAGAGAGCCCTACCCCACAGGCTTACTACCCTCTCCCTGACAAGGTTCTGCAGGCCTCAGCACTGAGCAGAGCCTCTCTGTGCAGCGGATGCAGCCCTGGCAGGTGCTGGCAGAGAGAAGGAGCCAGCCCTAGTGCTGCCAGTGGCCACCCGACACCACCTGAACCCTCCCTCTCTCCTCTGCTGCAGGGTGACAGCGGTGGTCCTCTTGTCTGCAAAGATAAGAATGCTGACCACTTCTGGCTTGTTGGGGTGACCAGCTGGGGGAAAGGCTGCGCAAGAGCAAAACAGCCTGGAGTCTACACCTCCACTCAGCACTTTTATGATTGGATCTTGGTGCAGATGGGGCTGCACCCAGCAGCAACGGCTACTCCAACGCCACGGCCAGTCTTCACATCAACACCCTTTCAGAAGCCGAGGCCAACAACGCAAACGGGCAGCTCTACGCCCTGTCCATTTCCACGCCAGAAGCTGGCGGAATTCTTTAAGCTGCTGCAGGAGCTCCTGCAGGGCCTGTGGGGGAAAGAGGCTCCAGCAGCAGCATGAGCAGGACCCAGCTCAAGCTGCAGCGCACCGCGACCATCTGCTGGGGCACTGCCTGCTGATCCAAAGGCAGCCTCAGTGTCAAAGGCTGCTCGGTCCTGCCCACACACACAAACGCTCCAGTTGAGCATTCCAGTTGTTGAAATAAAGTTGCTGGTTTTCACCATGCTGCAGTCCAATTCAGTCTCCTGTGCAAGGCAAAGATTCCATGCCCGGCACCTGCAAAATGAGGCTGCAGGCAGCCAGGTCGGGCACAAAGGGAAAGAGTCACTCCGAAGGGCTGGTCAGAGGGGAGGGTGAGGGTGCGGTGGAAGAGGGGGGTGAAAGGTCTTGGGGACAGCAGTTGGAAACGCAAAGTGTCTTACGCCGGCTACTGGTGGGACCCTTGTGTGTGTGTGTGTGTGTGCGTGCGTGTGCACAATGCACCAGTGAACTTGAAACTGGACTCCATCATGACACAGGAGACACAGATCTGGAAAGACCCACGGTTTGCCCCGATGACTGGGTAAGGAGCTTGACATCCAGCCATGGATATTACATGGACTTAATTTCCATTCCGTTAGTTGAGGAATCTCTGCACGTGCTGTGCTTATGAATCGAGGGAGTGAAGGTGTGTTTATGTTTCGCTAGTAAACATCCAATCCTGATCATCTGGAAAGGCAGAAAAGGACTGGCCTGTGCTCATGTTTATGTAAGCGGTGGGTACGAGTACATGGGCGCTGGTAAAGGCATCGCTCTGCCTGTGTCAATCTGTTTTGCCGTTCACATTAATTGTGTAACTCTGTGTGTGTGTTTGTTTACGCGCTCTTTGGACGCAGCAGAACGTGGGAACAGCAGCAGCCACATCCATCAGACTGGGACAGGAGAAGCCTCCGGGGTGTGAGAGTCCACCGGTGGGACCGGAGAGTCCACCAGCTCTCGTGGACCTGAAAGGAGAAATCCCCCGTGTTCAGAAGTCTGCTGGATCTGGCTGCTCTGTAACAGAACGGGGAAGGGGGCCCAATGAAACTCTGCAGCAGAGACGATGGTGTGGACAGAGAGGCAGCAGTGCCTGGGCTGTGGAAGCAATGGGGAGGGCTGGCAGCTGCACTGGCACTGGACAGTCACTGGGCTGCCTGCTAACAAAAGGGCAGGAAGGATGCAAGCTCAAAGCTTTATAAAAAAAGTGATTTGGTGTTTGTTTTCTCCAGTAGGTACCATTAAAGCATCTGGGCAGGACCCTTCCCTGCAGGCCCAAGAGTGGCTTAGCTCTCCTGGCAAGCTTTGCCTTGAAGCAGCATGCAGTAACAGCTCAAAGTTTTGATAGCCAGCCAGCCTGTATGCTGGCACAGGAGGATGAGTCCAGATGATCCCCCTGTTCCCACAGAAGCCACAGCTGAAGTAGTTCACACTCCAGACGCTGGCCCGTGAGCCCTGCCCAGGCAGCCGCTCCCTACCTCTTTGGGAGAAGCTGGATTAACTGTTCTGCAGACTGGGCCTCTTCATTTCCTAGTCTGGGTGGAACACAGCAAACAAAGACAAGGCACAGGACTCTCCTGAGCAGTGTCCACTCACACATAGAACACTAAGAATTCACCTACACACAGGTTCTGTCTACAATACGGCTGTAACACCACATCCATATGCCTCAGTCCTCCGGCACAGTCCGTGCGATCCGTGCATTCAAGGCTGGCTTGACACATCCTACAGGAAAGGCTTTTATTAGCAAGATCTATCATGCCCCAAACCACACCCCTGAACCAAATGAACTTCCCTAGACTGCAGTGGGAGCCCAGACACCTTCTTCAGGTGGACACACCTCGTCATAGCTGCCATGATTTCTACCATGAATGCCAGCAAGGAAGCCCATGTCTGACACTGTACTGATGGAGAACAGCAGGAGGCTGGTCCTGAGGGTATGTGTTCTCTCGCTGATGCTGAGCAGAAAGCATTATGCACTCTGACAGGATGCAGGAGACAGACCACAACCCAGATGACAACAATAATGAGTGCCTAGCTGTCGTTCCTGAGAGGAGGGAATCATCCAGTGATCCGCAGAGGAAGGTGAACAGCTTTGCCAGCAGGTCTGTTTAGACACTGTAGCCCAGAGAAGTACCACAGAACCCTGCAGGCCGAATTACCAATACAAAGGCAGTTACTGACTGTATGGGGGAGGGGAGCCACATAACAGGTTATGCTCCTTTTCCATCAAGACATCCTGCAATTTTTATCTAGGTACTGCTCCAATCAGCTTTTGAGTTCTTGCTGGGGGAAATGGGCAGTGGGGTAAGGACAGAGTTGGAAGGACATCGCTTGAATAAAATTTAAATGGATCAAATCAGTATTTTTAATTGCTAGCAAAACAAAGAAAAGAACCTGTAAGACAGCATGCAAGGTCAGTAGAGGACCCAGCTATTCATCTGGCAAAATACAGCCCTGAAAGACTAATACTCAAGAACTCATCTGGACCTAACAGATGTATGACATTCCTTCTCAGCCAGGTCAGAATCCTGAGATGTTGAAAGAAGATATACTGGATATACTGAAAGAAGATATCACTGGAAGAGACAAGAAATACAAGGCAGAGTAATCATAAAAAGCACTGTACAGGAGAAGTGTCAGCTGGGACTGTTATTTGTCAAACTCCCCCAGATCACAGCTGTGACACTACCCTTACCGTGACACAAGCAGGACCCTTATGGTAATAGGTGCATGGGTGCTCTGGAACCTCTCCTGCCCAGCCGTGTCCCAGAAGTCTGTACACACAAAAACCAAGCTTAGAACGACACAACTTCCCAAGCCCTGCGTTCCTCACAACTTAAAGCCAGGATGCAAAGTCCAGTCCACCTACTCAGGGTCACAAATTAGGTTTCACCTCACTGATCTGAAAGATTCCAGGGCTGAGATTATGCAAAACTAGGGCCTTTTCTTAGCCAGGCTTAGCTATGAGTAGTGCAGACACTGAACATCGCTATAAACATACTAGCAAAAGAGAAGTCATCAGTAGACATGACTTGTAAAGGATAGTAAGACAGAGCTCGTCAAAAGTGCAAAGAGTGATAACAATATACGATACTTTATCACTAGAGATGACAACAGGAAACAACATCTAAACGTCTTGAAACAGCTTGATTTCTGACACAGTGATAAATAGCCAGGTGCCTGCCATGGGAATTGTTCCCTCTCCTTTCACAGGCAGGAGTGGCCTTGGGAGGGGAAGCATTTCCTCCAAACTGCCCGGGCAGGGGAAGGGAAGGTGATCGCTGCTGTAGGGCTCGTTCTCTTCAGATCTGATCAAAACACACTGGGATTTTGACCATTTAATGTAAAGAGCTGTGAATCACGGTAGTCTTCTTGTTGTGGTCCTCAGAATCCTGACACTGTGGTCAAATCAAGTTATATTTTCACCTTTCCCAGACTATTAACCCAATCCCAGAATATCGTCAGTGCAACGAACTCTGTATTACCTTATTCATTTAGACCCACAAGATGATATGGCTTAGAGACATAGAATCAATCCACAGAACAAAAAAAAAGGCATTGTGCGATGCTAATCCCCTTCAGCAAACAGCAGATTAAAAAACCTCCACAGAGTTCATGGCTGCTTTTTGTCCCTTCATGATTTTAGTAGATTTGTTTTCTTCCATTACAGATAGCAGACACTCTGTTCTACAAAGTGTCCCAAACACCCTACATTTTGGTGGGAGGGTTGCTGAGGGGATCAGGGATGAAGGACAGAAATCTACAGGCAGTGAAGCTTCATTAATTCCACTAATCACAGACCAATTTGTTTACAGGAAAGTTTTGTGGTTTGTTTGTTGTTTGCCTTACAAGGGTGAACAGGTGTCCTAATATCTTCTGTGTGTGGAGTAACAGAGGAGCAGCCACTACTGAGAGCGCTCTGCTCAGCCTCAATTCATGAATGGAAAAGTGATTCTGCATTCGACAGCAAGGATAAAACGGAATCCTGCTGTTCAGTGGGAGACAGAATCTAAGTATCCTGTAATATAGTTTGCTACATCACCACATGTCAGGCTTGACTTTCCTAATTTACACCAGTAAGTTCTTACAGAAGAATAAATCTTTTCAACTCAGGGCTTCTGATTTACACCAGGGCAAATGGAAGTGCAGGAGGCCCTTCTTATCCTAATAAAATGTGTCAGCTACTGTTAAATGCAGTAATAGCAGATACAATAACATGTTAGTATTGTATTGCAAGATAACAATATCAGCACTGGATTGAAAGGGGAAATCAGTTACTGTTTGTTGTTGTCATTTACACCACCATTCTCAAAAATCAATTAATTGGTTGCAGTGCTCTCCAATTCCAGCTGCTTTTTAATTAAAAGAATGAATCAAACCACTACTAAAAAGAAATCAGAAGCACCCACTTTGGGGAAAAAGTTTTCAAAGGATGGCTTTAACATACGCTATTGCGTTCAATTTTAGGTGATACAAGGCCACACAGAAGGTATAATTTCCTTCAGTAAAGTCACACCTGAAACTATATGGGGAGTGTTTTTTCTCCTTCCGTTTCCAGATTCTTCCATGGTACAAGGGTGTTTGGCCGCAGATACATAGTTTGTAGAAGACAGTGTCAACAAAACACCAATCACAATGCAAAGACCCCTTGTCTAAATGATTCTCATTAACATTTTAAAAAAAATTTATTCCGTTTTTAAACAAAGACAGCCAGTTTAAAGGTGTTTGGGCTAGAGCTTTCAGCACTATTCTCATTTTCAAGCTGAAGTGCCCTCTGCTGGCCACGATTCCAGGTGCCTTTGCTCATACATTTCGTATGGAACTTTTTCTAAACATCAAACTTCGTTAGAAGAGGGCAGACTCCTATAACAATATATCATTTAACTGTTGAAAATGATTTTCCTTTTTACATCAACAGGATCTGCATTAGGGGAAATTATAAAGGGCATTTAAACTTTGCGCCAAGAATCGAAACTTCGTTGGCTTTGCTCAGGTGCTCTGATTCTGTGGATAGATGACAGGCAGGTGAATGAAGAAGAGAACAGCAAAACAGGTGGACCAGTGCTACAAACACAAAAGAGAAGATTAAGTGTGATGGAACAGAGACTGCAGAAGAGATTCAGCATGGAGATTCAAGAAGAGAGAGCATACAAAATCCATCCAGGAACTAAACCGTTAGGCAGCTACATCCTTCCTCTTCTCCATACTGCAAAATGTAGTTGCTAAAGGGTTTGTGCAGGTTTTGGCTGTCACAGCATTCAGAACGACAAAGACAGAGGGGCTAAACCCAAATATACAGGGGAAAAGACCCCCCAAACATTCAAAGAGGTTTTGGAAGAGAAAGTATATCCTGGATCAGTGGAGAAAGGGACAAAGAACACAAGTGACCTCAAATTCAGGTCCAAGATGCACTAGGAGAAAAGAAAGTTAGATATCATTTGAAGGGGAAAAAAAATAAATTAAAAAGTCAATAAAACCAGACTTTCCATTTGGCTAAATTAGATTTCAGCCCTGAACTTACCTAGGATGGTGAGGTCAGATTTCTCCACATCATTTCTCTGGTCAGCAGATGGGTAGGTCATCCTTTATTTCTCCTTCTGAACCTTCTCTCAATCTACAGATGCCTGTAGACTCGAGAGCTGCTTCCTCCGATTCTCTGACGC
Organism: Strix aluco; assembly: GCF_031877795.1. Classification (NCBI taxonomy): domain Eukaryota; kingdom Metazoa; phylum Chordata; class Aves; order Strigiformes; family Strigidae; genus Strix; species Strix aluco. Next base: position 4,448,855 of record NC_133940.1, on the reverse strand, counting down.
TTTGCAGCAATCTAGTTCTTCAGAGCTCAGCGGGGGTAACAGGAGACTTGTCTGTCTTTGAGGACAGAGGACAGCTTCAGCCAAAGAATGTTAGCTTTGTGAAGCAGCAGTAAACTCCTGAGAGGTACCTGCCTGGACCCGAGGAAGAACAAATTACTCCCGAGCTGTTCCATCTTTTCCTGCTCTTACCTTGCCATCCAGATGCTTCGTGAGGAAAACAACGCAGAGGAGACATGTTTTCTTTCCCTTATATATTACAAGCCAAAAATGTGCATTTTTTTTAGGATAGGGTGTTTCTCTGGTAGAGATGAACAACAGCACTGAGGTAGTAAGAAGGATCTGTAATGCTGAGAACCACAATTAAAACTTAAAACTGATCTCAGGCTGCCCCTATAAATCTTTCATCTTTCTTACCATTATCATTAGTTAGACTTGTATAATAAAACAAATATCATCTTTCAAAGGGCAGGTGGAGAAATCAGGTTTCATGCTTGCTAACTGAAAGACCTGATAAAGGAGACAAAGTATTAAGATGCATCCAGATCATTAAGTCTTTGTCTTCAAAGGATTTTCGTCATTAGCAAGTTACTTTTCATAGAATTTTTGGGTGCATGTTGAAAATATTTTATTGTCTTCACATTTAACATGAAGCTCAAACACTACAGAAAACTAATTTTCAGTGTTTCGCTAAATCTAAAGCAGTTTTAGGCTATTAGGATCAGTCTCCTAGTGCATTACATGAACTTTAATGTCATCAGTGAGAGGGGGGAGGGATAATCAGGCTTAATAGGCTTAGCCAAAATACAGCCACTGGCATTCAACCACATGCCGATAGTTGCCAGCTTTCTGGATCTCTGAGGCTACTGCACCATCTCCAACGCTACTGTACGATAAATCAACTTTTTAAAAATGTAGCCATAAAACCAAGGTCAAACTGATATCCCCATAGCTAAAATGACCTTGCAATAATCAAAAGATGAACAGGTACCCTTCATTTTTCTGCTGAATTTAGACATGCACATAAAAAGATACTCATTTTAGTTCTGCTTTTCTAGCAATAGGTGGCACTATCAAATGCCACTTTCATAATTATCTACTGTTGCACCATAGCATTCTATATTCCAGTGGAAGAACAGCAAGGAACATGGCTGAGGTTATTTTTCTTTCTGCTTCCCCTAAACAGAACAGAAAATGCACCTTGCAGTTGTTTTGTTTTCTGTTTTAAACTGTAATCATGCTCAAATACATTTTTACACCAGTTAGAAACTTGAGAGAAATATGTTATTGGGTTTTAGAGTATGCTACTTTAGACAAGTGGCAAGCAGATAAACATGCTCCATGCTCCACCAATCTCTATGCTAATATTAATATTTTTAAAAATCATGGTTTTAAAAATAGATGTTCTGTCAGCACTTTCAACCACCTTTTTGTGACCTGTTAAAGTACATAATATCACTACTTTTCCCCTCAATTTCCATATTTTCCCAGATTTGTAGATAATACACACGGTTCACAAATAACACATCTTCTTAGCTTGCAAAAGAAGCACTCTGCTACTCTTCCCCTTCAACTTGTTGACCACCTTTCTCTCTCTTCTTTCTCCAAACTCACCAGTTTCATTCTCTGTGCAACTGCCCGTGCTGCACCTTTCCTTCTCCTGCTCCAGGCATGCTGGCTCTGCAGGCCTGAGTTCAGAAAGATGCTTAACAGCTGCAGCACAGAGTCAGAACCCTGAGCTCAGTATTTTTCAGGCTGATCATGTACAAAACATTGTTTTGGAGATTTGCCACTTCTCCAGTGTAATTTTTGAAGCCCCAACTCTCATAGAACACGCTTCTCACCCGAGCTGTTTGCATAAGGGATAGACTTCATAAGAAAGAAAAGTATACCAGACTAAGTCTCTTTTGGATTTGAATTTCTTTTGTTTCAAAGTAAAATGCGCTGGAAGCCCAGAAAAAACTTCTGTTTGTCTCAAAGCAAGGAAAGAATTAAACACCAAAGCTGTTTTCTGAAGTCTTTGGGTTATTATGGCAAAAGCATCAAATCGGTCTTAAAATTGCTACGTGCCATTAGGCAACCTTCTACTTTCTCCACAGATCAGCCACTTCCCTGCAATTTCACAGCACTGTCTAAGGCAAAGTGTGCCCAGACTGCACCGACAGTGAGCTGACACGACACACTTCATGTTCCATTGCCCACTGTCCTTAGCTGTTGGTGACTCAACTGCTGTTCCCACAGAATAACGACACACTTGGCCTCTGCCTGTGACTCACGTGTTGCTGCAGGGCTTCTTTTAACTGAAACACACAGCGTGTACTTTCTGTTTTGGAGCAACAGCCAAACATGTGGTAGAGAACTTATGTACAATGCACACAGTGACAAACAGACGGCATCCTAGGAGGAAAAAAAAGGATTTCAATAGATTTTTAAAAAAGTTTTTAATTTACAGTGCAAGTTAAAGGATGCAAACCAAGCAATAAAGCAGATACAACTGACTGTTCTTTTAGAATTGAAAGAAACACTTAAGTGATATTTCTCATTAGCTACATCATTTAAGGTTCATCTTAATTTAGTACATGGACTGCAAGATTAGAGGATCAATCTTGTCTCTGTTGGTGTAAATGGCCGTGTTTGCTGTGGCTTTAGTCAGTCAGGGTTATTCCTGACTCCAGTGATTTACATAACACCAGACAGAATGTTTTTCCTTTGTTGCCACAGCAATTCACCTGCTACAGGTTCTGCAGTTTTGGGGGAGGCGACTGCTCAAACATCCACTCAATTCCCCCAGAGCTCAGTGACATTGTTCAACAGTTCTGAAATACCGATTGGGTGAACCACGACACTCACGACTTTCTAACAGCAAAAAAATGCAGCGGCTTCCAAAGCACTGCACAAATGGAGAGTGGGAGCAGCGATCTGCACGGCAGCAGGTCTGATCCATGTACACACTGACATGACCAGGAAGTCTGTACAAAATGTGCCTGGAAGTCTTTTTGTAATGCTGATTTCAACTATAAACCTGTCCCTGTCGCTGCAGTATCGGGTGGATTCACGTTATGTTACCTTGTTTTCTGGGTGAAATTAGTATAAAGCAGCTGAAAGAGCTCAGACTATGATATGAATTAAACCCAGACTAACTCTATAGAAAATCTCACGAGATTCTCAGATCTCAGGCATAAACTACAGCACAGCTGCTGTGAAGTGCACACCACATACAGCACCAGGGCCACGCACACACGCCGACACAGCCAGTTCCTTCTGGGAGGAATCCCACCAGCACGGACTGACAGCGGTGCGCGGTCGCTCTGTGTCAAAGGAAACCAAGCTGCCTACTAGGAAGTGTAATTTGGAGCCGTTGCAGTGTTGATGTGTTGAATCTTTTAGAAACTCTGGTAGGAGAAAAAGCCAACTGTTAACGAACCAACATAATATGAAGTAAACTAGGATAGGAAGCCAACTGATGATTTAAGCAATAGTTTTCCCAATACAATGTCATGCAAATGCCCTAGAACATAGCAAGGAATCTGCTTTGCTTTCAGAAAGAGCCAAAATCCAGTGCCTTTGGTGTAAGAGGCACCATTCATGTCTAAACTTAGGGCAAGAACATTCTTGCATTTGACAATGCCTTTCTGAGGTCTTGCTGTCATTAAAAAAGACAAATGAATAAGATAAAGCTTTCTGAAATTAGGCAATGCTAGGTTATTTTTTATCTAGATTAACTCCCTTATCCCTTCCATGACACAGCTGCACAAATGCTTGTAGTGGCAGAAAGCAAAAGACTAAGATGAAAGGCCAGCTTGGAAAGCAGAGAGGAGAAGACAGATACTACCTTTTTGCAGTAGCAGCGCTGAAACTGTGGCCTGAGACATCTTGCTATTGAAAACATCAAGTCCTTTTAACTTGTGCAACATATCTGAAATCAGCCAGAGGTAATGCTGACTGTCCTTGAATTCATCCTGCATTATGCTTACAGAAGCTTAATTAAATTAGCTGTTTGGTGTGCACATGCTCATTACAACTGACTGTACTCTGTGTTTAAAAAACAAACCCAATAATCTTCCTTTGGAAACACATGCTTTCATCAGGTGCACAGATGATAAATAAAGTAATTTTCAGCAGATTATTGACTTCAGGTTTGTCAGTCAGTTATGTAATTTAGAATTCCAAGCACATACACCAGTGCCCTGAAATCAATCCTGTGGGTCACCACTGTGTCTGTTACAATGCACACTCCCTTTTCGCTGATATACACCTCTGCACCTCCATCCCATCAGAGACAGGCAGCTTTTCACCTCCCCCAGTATAATGCACACGCATTGCCATACTATCAAACCCAAATCCAAGATTTGTTAAATACTCTTCTTCAAAAATCACTGAAACTCTTTCACATCCCATTTAATCTCTGCATTCTTCTTCTCTAAGGGTGAATATAACTTCCCAGTTTCCAGTAGTCTGGAGATAATTCTGGACAAGCCTCTAAGTAATTAGCTGGGGAGCAAACTTTCTTTTTCCATCAGCAATGCTAGTGAGAAAAAAAAAGAAAAATCCTGCGATGCTTTTTGTTAGCTGTAATGGCGGGAAAAGCTGAAAAATTTGTGGTGAGTGTTTGCATGTCAATTAGAATTAAGAAGAAAAACCAGATGATTAGTTATTATTCCTACTATATGTCTCCAAGGTAAATCTAAGCAACAGAAAATGAGAAGTGGAGACAAGATGACTTTAAGAACTGCCAGAAGTGTTTCACGTCCCAGTATACTCACTTGTTTATGGCTCCTTCAGTTCTGCAGGTCAAAGATTCCCAGAAACTTGTAAATCATACTTACCCTAGGTATTGCACATCCCTAAGTGACTACACACCTACAGCCTCTTTGCACTATTCGCTCGAGCCGGTGCTAAATACTCCACTCCTAGGCTAGCAGAAAAGGCAGGTATCTCCGTAGAAACCTGCAGCTTGCTGAAGCGTGTGTGCAGGTGGCACAGAAATATCTACTTCCCACAGGCACTTAACAAGAACATACTTGCTCAATAATTACACACAGTGTAATTTAATTACACACAATGTAATTTAATAAAATATTGCAGTCTGGTAAAGGAGAAGGAAGAGTGCTGAATTTCCCTTTCTTTCCTGATGGTTTGCGGGGAGCCCAGCACAGAGTACCAAGTGCTGAACACGGAACCTTCTGGATGATGCTGGAATTGCTTTCTGCACACGAGCTCTGGTCTCTGCCACGGGAATATCAATGGCAAGACAAATTGTTTTGACCAGCTGAAATAATCTAAGCTTTAATCAACAGTGGTGAAGGACAGTTATATGCTTTGCTTATCCTCAGCATAGTTTTGGGCAGTTTGGAAACACGTGCTTAATATTAAACAATTCATTTCTTTCAAACGGTCACACAGAGATATTCCCAGAGTCTTATTACTTGAATTTACAGGCAGCAGTATTGCTGAGGTAAAGGACTTTACTCAGCCCCATGGAGTTACAGATGAGGACAGACACTGAAGACTCATCAAGGAAAGCTATTCCTACTCTGATTTGACTCACATAAAACACCTGCTGCTGCAAAAGAGCTCTCACGACACCTTGTTGGTTTTGCTTACCCACTCGCACAGCAGGTGCTGCTGATTTCCACGAGGATTGGACAGTGTCTCCTGTCACTAGACAGCAGTCCCTCTGGCTGATTGTAAACAAATGGTGCTGATGGGCTCTGAAGGAAGCTTCATTGGTCCTGTCCAGAGGAAGGTTTAAATCTTTTTGAAAAGTGTTTTCTAACATTGCTGAACTGTGTTAGCAAAACAAATTTGCTTGTCCTGGCCGCTCCACTAACTGCTTTCAGGGGCACATTCTCTTTCCACTGAACTCAAAACCAAAACTCTACTGTGTTCCGGGCATCAAGATTTAACTTTAAGTGTTTCCAACACTTGCCCCTTGTCAAAGAGAAACATCTGAGAAATGTGTTTCCTCCTCAGTGTCTACTCTGACATCTAAAAGAGTGAACACAACTTGATGTATTTGCTGGGTAGCTGCCAATGTGTCAGAGGTGCATAAACTCAGTCCCAAACTTAATTCTTAATATACATCAAAATCATTTGTATACTACAACAGTTATGAAGTAGAAATTCAACCCTCAGAGCAGAGGTGGGTTTTATTTCTCTGTCACTGAAGCTGAAGCTGGGAGGCAGTGAGAAACAAGGGAATTTTGTGAACACAGGATATTCAACCATATTGAGTAATTAGGCAATCAGATTATTCCTTACATTGCCTTGGCCCAGTGCAGGTATCTCTTGGAATGCCTCTAGAATGATCCAGAAGGGTAGTATCCCAGAAGAACAAACACAGGACAATCCTCAAGAATTTTCTTTACAGACTACCATCAATTTGAGTGTACTGACATTCCAGAAACATTGGTTATTGTCTAGCTGATTTCCAGTGATGTATTTCTATAAGAAATGTGTAATTCAGGGTTTTTATAAAACTGAAATACATTTTAAAAATAGGGTTTCTTAATAAAACACACACTTATTTGAGTTGAATTATATAATTGACTTCTTTAAATATAATCACTGGAATATTAAGCCACGATTGAAAAATCCAAAGCCCTGCCAGTAACACCAGTTCAGGGCCAAAGCAAGCGCACAGACCCAGATTTGCTGTTGGGCTGGACAGGCTGCAAGGCACTCGGGAAAGCCAGCAAGAGAATTCACTTCCACCACCTTCTGTGTGCCTGCAAGGGACAAGTGTTTGGATTGTTCTGCTGGATGTGGCAAGAATGCTTGTTCAGGGCCAAGCACACGCAGAGCCCCAGGTTTGCTGTTGGGCTGGAGAGGCTGCAAAGCGCTCAGGAAAGCCAGGCAGAGAATACCCTATTCTCACGGACACAGGATTTCTTAAAACAAGCCCATTTATTGGATTTTGAGATGCAGAGGCTATACGAAGATGCAGAGGCTGCGTGGGAAGCGGGGACCTGGCTTCTGTTCGGCTCGTCACGGGGCAGAGGAGGAAGCACAGCACGTTGTCTGGCAGGTGCTCCCCGGGGATGCAGGAGTGCCTCGCTGGCGGATCCCCCACGGTGCCCAGCTCTGGTGGAAGACATGCCCGAGGGGTGGTCTCAGGGGCACCAGCAGCAGGCGGTTGGTGATGTTGTTCTTGGGGGTGCTCAGGTGTTCGTAGGCGCCGCCCCATCCCTAGGCTGGACACAGCCCTGTCAGAAAGGACTTCTTGGGAAGGGCTTGGCAGATGCAGCGGGGGTCCCCACTCGAGGGTTGGCTTGACCCAAGGTGTCATTGGGGTCTGCTTTGCCCTCCCAGTCATCCTCCTCTCCCTCCTCCTCAGCATCGCTGGAGCTTCCCCGCTGGCTGCCGCTGTCACAGTCAGCGCTCCTCCGCCTGCGCAGCCAGTAGAGATCAAGGAGCACGAGCAGGGTTTCGGCAGAGGCCCAAATCCACCAGCGCTGGCAGACAGCAAGGCGCACGCCTTCCGGAATGAGGCCGCATGACTTCTGGCTCCTCTGCTCCATCTGCTCCAATGAAATTCCTAGGAAAGCCACCAGTTTGCAGTCCAGGTTAACGTCTCCCTGTGTACCCACAGGAGATAAACAAAAGAGGAGGTGAAGACAATTTCTCTCCCATATCTCCTCCCAAGTGCTTTGAGGTAACGGTTACACTCAGCACAGGGAGACACAGAAAATCCAGGCACTAGACCTCTTCAGGTTCTGGCCTCCTCACAGCTGTCAGGAGGTGAAGGGTGTCACTGCAGAGAAGCTTCAGTGAAAGAGACACCTGCTCCTCAGCAACTGCTGCCAAATTGTAACTCTCAGTCAACTGTAATCTCTGCCATAGCTGAGCTAATGCCCTACATACAGAACTCCTCTCCCTGCTAATCCCTGGAATCATCCCATCCACCTGGAGAGGGCAGTGGAGATCCTCCTGATTCCTCTAGCCAGCCTGCTCCTCCATTAAGGACATGTAAAGCAGTTACCTGGAAAAGGAACGCCTGCGCTCTGCTCCTTTGGAGTATTTTAGATTCCATCCGTTCCTGAACCATCTGTAAACTCATCGAGTCTGGACTTCTTCTTTTCCCTGTTAAAATAAGTTTGATCTTTATTACAATTACAGCTTGACCTTTATCACAAAAAGACACCAAGAAACAAAACATGGCCAGTATGAGAAAATGCATACTGCTTGCAGATGCAAAGGTGGACATGCTATTTAAGCAAAACCAGTTTAGAATTCCTACAAGTCTTAGGGAAAGTTTTAGGATGACATTCGTCTTGTTTTAGTTTTGCATGTTTGCCATCTGCACCCAGAAAGTCTATTGGAGAAAACACTCTGTCAGTTTTGCTGATGTCAGATGCACTCGAGTGTAACTGCCGTCCGACAGGCCATCGAAACACAAACATGAAAAACAGCCCAACTTCATTGGGCCAAACCCCCACTCTTCTTTAAGTCTCGTTGTTCTCTGTCAAACTCCTCCCTAGACAAGGGAGGCCAAAGGCACCTTGCTGTGTCAGAAATCGCAGCAGGACCAGGGGAGCGACGGTCCCCCTGTTCTCGGCTCTGGTGAGGCCGCTCCTCAAATACCGTGTTCAGTTTTGGGCCCCTCACTACAAGACAGACAGTGAGGGGCTGGAGCGCGTCCAGAGAAGGGCAACGAAGGTGGTGAAGGGTCTAGAGAGCAAGTCCTGTGAGGAGCGGCTGAGGGAACTGGGGGTGTTTAGCCTGGAGAGAAGGAGGCTGCGGGGAGACCTCATCACCCCCTACAGCTCCCTGAAAGGACGTTGTAGCAAGGTGGGTGTTGGTCTCTTTTCCCAAGTAACAAGCAATAGGAGGAGAAGCAGCGTCCTCCAGTTGCACCAGGGGAGGTTTAGATCAGCTGTTGGGGAACATTTCTCTACTGAAAGGGTTGTCAGCATTGGAACAGGCTGCCCAAGGAGGTGGTTGAGTCACCATCCACGGGTAGATGTGCTGCTGAGGGACATGGTTGAGTGGTGGACTTGGCAGTGTTGGGTTAACGGTTGGACTCGATGATCTTAAAGGTTTTTTCCCAACCTCAGTGTTTCTATGATTCTCCAAAGGAGGTGCTTGTGTCATTGGGATGGCATTTGAATGAGCCATTGGAACTGCTGCTGGTCCTCAAGCTGGTGACATGTCTGCAGGAGCGGGGGGATATCCTGGAGGAGGGAGAGTGCACCCAGCAGATGGAGGCTGCCCAGGTGGAAACTGAGGAAGAAATGGTTGTGGTGGTACCCCCGGGGGAAGAGGAAGTGTGGGAGGTGGTGGAGGATACAAGGGAGGTGGAGGCACAGGCACAGAGAGCGGTGTTGATGCTGGTAGTGCTGGGGCCTGAGTCCTCTGGGTACGTTCACTGTGCGGGCGTCCTCGATTTGAGCTTCTAAAGAAACCCCAAAACACCAGTCACTGCTTGTTACACTCTGCCCTGATTTTAAAGAGGAAAGTGAATGGAGGAGGAGCGTGGTGGCGAGCACTTCTTGTTCTCAACTTAAGCATTTTTCTCCTGCTTTTTGTTCATTTGAGACTACGCTCATTTCTTGGTCCTCATACTTGCCTTCCACATCCTCACCCCCAACAAATCCCTCACTCTCCCCTTCTTATAGTCAGTTGGGCAACTGTGGCTGAGGCTGCCCGTGCTAAAAGAGACACGTGCCAAGCGCTCTTCTGCCACACCTTGACACGCTTAATACTTCACAGTTCTGATCTTCAAAGTACTGCACAGACATTTACTCATCTTCTCTCAAACTTCTTTTAACATCTTCCGCACACGCTTCCTAGGTTGTTGCCTCATGGTGACGTCTTTGGCCCGTTCTTGGCCCTGAATTGTTAGGTTTTGCATACTGAACTTGAGGTTTTAGACAATCTGTGGGATGGACCCTGGTTTTTGTTTTGACTTATCTTTAAGATTTTATACACACAATGCACCCTTACAATCTATCTATAACACAGAGATACCAAAAGGAAGGACTAACGACGCTGCAATAAACCAAAAGAGACTCCTCTCTCTCCAACCGAGAGAAAGCAGCTTGGCTGCTTGAGGTGACTAAATAGTAAAGTAACAGCCTTGCCTTTTCCAATGGTTTGCTCAATCAGTATTATCTAAGTTGTTAAAAAAAGAATATTGGACGCTGATTTCTATTGGGAAATCAACTTCTTCAGCCCTATTCAGCCAATAATCAAGAGGGTGCCTTTCCATCTGATCCTTTAATTATGTTTCATTTATATATGTAATTATGATTTCCTCAGAAAGACTTCATTCTTCAGAGTCCTCTTTTCAATCATGTACTGCAGTTTTATTTTAAATAATCTTCCTGAGAGCACAGATCCCCTTTGTGAAGGCCAATTCAAATTAAGCCATTTAAAAATTAATTACCACATGTATTCTCCACAACGATCTGTGCATACTTATTCCCTTATAAATCAGCTGTTGTGTCCGTTATGTGTTACGGCCTCGTTTAACAGGTTACAAGCAGCAATATATTGAATTTCTGTAGCATACTTACACTTCCCAGTCTGGTCTGCCACTGGCCGAGCGAATTTTGCCAGCTCTCACTGGATGACCTTTTGGCATGGGGAGAGAAAAAAAAATCCCTTTCAGTTTACCTGAAGATAATTTTTTAAGAGAAATTTGTAAGTTACGGTTACTTACCAGTTGTGGGTATCGATCGTCCTTGGTACCCTAGAAGACTCGGCAATGCTGGCTGTCTCAGTCCAGGAACCTGATAGCCCTGGTGAATCAGTGCAAACAGTTGGAAAATAAGCTCTACTAAAATATGAGAATCACTGCATATGGTGGAAGAAAACCTACCTTCTCTTCCCACAAACCGTGCATTGGCAGGGGGGAAGATTGAGGACGTTCCGTGGCAGCCACCAGCGCGGCAGGAGTGGTCAGAGCCACGAGTGCTGGTGGAGGTGCTGGTGGCTGCTGCTGCTGCTGCTGTTGCCTCTGCTTATGGATCATCTGTGCATACCCAGTTCCATTTTTGAAGTTGTTCACAGCCTAGAGGCAGAAAACATTTACAAAGAGGTAACATGAACCTTCAGTAGCTCGATGAACAAAAGCCTCCACAGAGTAAAATTACTTGTGTATTCCCGTATATACTCTCCATCCTAAAATAAACCAACATACGGATATATTCAGATTAGATGTAAGGAAGAAATTCTTCCCTGTGAGGGTGGTGAGGCCCTGGCACAGGTTGCCCAGAGAAGCTGTGGCTGCACCCTCCCTGGAAGGGTTCAAGGCCAGGTTGGACAGGGCTTTGGTCAACCTGGGCTAGTGGAAGGTGTCCCTGCCCATGGCAGGGGGTGGCACTGGATGGGCTTTAAAGTCCCTTCCAAGCCAAACCCTTCTGTGATGCATGAACGCATCCCATTAAACACCGGTGTTAACGACTGGTAACTCAGACTATCTGTGTGTAAAGCACTCCGGTGTTAACACTGAATTTAAACTGAGGCAATCCTGTTAAACACAAGTGTGACCTGAATTTGCCAGATTGTCTCTCAAGAGTTGTCAGCTTCTGTAACAACAGGTCATGTATTTACAAAGTAAATTTAGCCTTATTCCATTCAGCCTTGATAAGCAGATGTAAATTAATATTTTCTTCCCTTTCAGCTGACTGACTGACTAGACTTTTCTTACAAACAGTTTATCTAAAAGTCACTGCATTACCTGGCGTAGGCACTTGTTGGCAACTAAAGTATCGGGAGAAACACCTGCCTGATGACATGTTGGGCATGTGTGTTCCTCACGTTCCAGTAATGCTGTTCTAATACCTGGGTATAATCAGAATCATCAAAATAGGTTTTAGCTAAACTAAGGAAATTGTTGGGGTTCTAATTAGTTATAAAAGCCCTTAGATGGTTAATGGGTGAATATGGTCCTGAATTGAGAGCATGAAGCTATAAATGCTCAGCAGTGTAAAAAATTTCTAGTATGCAGGAAATAGCTGCCCAGTTTTGATATTTCACTACTGTAACATTTGAAGATGTAGAGCAGGCCGTGTCTTGATGTTCTGACTAGTCTGTTCTCCACTGTCCAGCACAGTGAGAAGTCACCAACCTCAAGGTTCATGAATAAGACACATCTCCAAAAACCATTAGTAGGTTCAAGTTCTGATGGTTTTAACCAACTCTCCCGTGGAGAAGAATGTGGATTAAATGCCCAACGAGCCATTTGCTGCAGACCACAGTAAGTCACCAGCATTGGCTCTATAGTTTTGTATGAGAGAAAGGACTGTGCACAAACTCAATGCATTTGATAACTAACACTGTAATCAGCTGCAGCATTACGCACTCTTCTTGTACTCATCCTTCCGCATGGAAAGAGGATTTAACTAGATGCATAAAGAGGGAAAAAAGCCTTCTGCCTTTGTTTTTTCATTTCTACAAGAAGAGTCCTTTCCTATTCAGGGTATACTGAAGTACTAAACAGAGCTGGTAACAAAGGAATTTTATGATCTCTCTGCTTTCAGAAGATCAGGTGTGATGTTTTGAATTAACAAACATGGGAGTAAAACTTACAGTCATCACAGTAACTGTTTCGACAGCAGGGAATAATAACTGCATCGTCCATGATTCCTTTACAAATGGAACATAAGAGCTCCTCTGGAATAGGGTCGTATGAAGAAAAGGAGGAAGAGGATGGCTCCTTTGGTAAAAAGGGAGGCTTTTCCTTCTTTCCTCTGGCATAAGCTTCCCTGGAGGGGGGATGGGGAAGGAAAAAGAAAAAAAGTTAAAGATGGATAAAGGAGAACTTTCCCAAGCTTTGGATTTTATCCAATGAAGACAGTAGGTGGCATTCTCACTCCACATTAGTCTTCAAAATACAGGCATTTAGTTTAAACTACTTTTCTACAGCCAGAGCACAAGAAAAGGGAGGGGGGAACAATTTTCCTTCTGCAGAACTCTTCCATTCATTGGATCAACTAAGAAATTAGCTCAGACTAGAGAAATCATTTTCTGACAGCTAGAAAGCAGGTGAAACAAATCCCACCTCTCCTTTGCCAGACGGTAAATGTAAATTGCAGGCTCAGAATAAAGTCAGTCTCTGTGTAATTATGTTTTATAAATGCAAGAAGAAGTCTATGTTAGAGCTTCTGCAAAAGGAGATCCATGACGGAAGAACAGAGCTGCTACTGAGTGCATTTTAAAACAGCCACTCTTGTCAGCACACAGCAGGATTTTCTTAGTTTACAGCAACAGGAAAACATCCCTCTGCTTCACACATGGGATCTGATAAATGTCAGAGGGGGAGGGAATCTCAGTCCAACAGCTATTTGTTAAATTCTGCAAGAAGCCTTAGCAAGATAAAACAGAAGCAAAAGCAGCTTGCAAAAAGAATGACTCCACTGTAAACACGACTGAAATGTTTTGCAGAAATACGGATTCTTAGCATACCACAAGCTTAACCAACGTTCAGGGGCGTGAACAGCAGCACTGTCCTATTTTAATATTAGACATCATCACAGGTTTTAAGGTTAAGATACAATGACAGTGCTTCTTCCCCCGTAATTACAGATGCTGGCCAGCTTGGTGGCATTGCCACTCAGACACTGACACGTGGCTTCTCTCCTTCACTTTTTGGTCAGACCAACTAATTCCATACTCACGCATTAATAATTGGTATTGCATATCTTCCAGTCTTTGTCAGCATTGCACCCTTTGTATTGGGATCTTCCACCTCCACCATGAAACTCCTGGGAATTCCTGTGCTCTTTTTAAGTCTGGGAACAGACTGAAAACTACTGTCCTGTTAAGAAAAGCAATGCAGACATAGCTCATCTTAAGACCCACACTTAAAATGACATTTCAACCACTATTTTGAGCAGTAAAAGCCTTTAATCCTCTCCTTTTACCTAGCCTAAGGGTTGCTCGACTGAAATACTCTTTTTCCTAAATGAATATAGCCAGGATGCTCCAAAGGCTCGAGCAGTGTTCTGAACTCAGTCGACATTCTTTGGCTCAACTTCAGGGTCCTTAAGGGTGAAATATCCCTCAGCTCCCCATCCCCTCAGAGGAGAGGCACAAACCCCCTCCTCCTCCAAAGCGCAGTTCAGAGGGAGAGCTTAATGCAGGGCTCTGGATCGGCCACTGGGGAAACTGATATTCACCACCTACGGATGAAGGTTGAATTCAGAGCTGATGCACGTACGTTCAGTGAGTAACGTTAAATGGCATGAATACTCAGCCAGAGACTTGTGTAATTATAACACGCAAATATTCAATAGATGGGGTCAAGAGAAACGTCATCTTTTTCTACAAGATACTGAAAACTGCAAACTGTCATTAAAAAGAGTTAAGACAAGAAAAATTTCCAGTAACATTGAAATATATAAAAATATACATTAAAGTTCGTAGACAAAGATCTATGGACATATATAATGACTATGACCTCGAAGAAAGAACATTTCCCATTGAAAATTCCAGCTTTCCCTGGAATTTTGAAGGGCTTTGCACCACTGCCATAGAACCTCTGTATTTCAGCCCAAGAGACACAATTCCTAATAGGGGTATTCATGTAATTGCTGCGTAACTGCCAAGGTAAAACCATTAAAAACCAAGTGACACCAGAAGCCCCCCACAATCTTACCCCATTTGTTGGGCAGTTCTTTCTATAGTGGCCGGGTCTTCCGCAGCGAAAGCAAATATAGGATGGTGGAGGTGGACCCAAGGGTTTCTTCACGTAACTGAAAGGTTTTTGGGAAAAAAAGAAAATGGTATGTATGCGTCTCTCTTGTTCCAACAACCATCTCTACAATGTTTCCACAGTCTTCAAAGAACAGGTAGGACTTTGCCAACACTTACTTGATTGGATCGTACTGACGGCAAGACTGGATCATCATAGCTCGTATTTTATCTTCCTCAGAAGCGTTGGCTTCAGCCAGATTGCCGGTCTGTTTAACAGGTAATTATTGGACACGCACATTAGAAACACATTTAAGCTCCCCCAGCCAAAGACTCACCCAACCCTGCAAAAAGCAGCCCAGCAGTAGCTGAGGTTGCACGAAAGCAGCTGCTTCTATGAGCTAGAGTTGTCCCAGAGATGTTCTGGGGAGCCCTTACGCCATCACGTGGTGTCTCTGTGCCTGTTAACCTGCTTGGAAGGAGCATTCTTGGGCACTCAAAACCTGAGGCTGTGTTTGTACCTTACATAAGGACTTGTGTAACCAATCCAAATGTCTTCCAAGCAGACTGAAGCTCTGCGTAGAAAAAATTACATTATCCAGTATTTTTAAAAGGATTCTTGACCTCCAGAGTATTTGAAGGAGAAAATCTCCGCTGTACATTTAATTGAGATGTATGCAAGTATCAGTATTTACATTTTGCAGCATTAAAAGGACATACAACTTAGGAGTCAGGGAAGTTGCTTTTGCTCACTGAAATTCAGCTTTAGACACAGAAGCATTCAGAGGAATCAAGCTTTTTATAATTCCTCAGCAAGACAAAAGATTCTTTCCAGCAGAAATTGGACGATGGTGTGCTGTAGGCAGCCCAAACTGCATGTCCCCTGCCTACTCGCTTCTTCACGGTAAGTGATTTAACTACGGTCAGCACAACCTGCAGGTTTTTTCCTGTTTGCTGTGCCCTTCTAACACACAAATTGTAGTAGAAACCTTATGCAGAACTAGACCTTCAAATTATCGAAGCCAGCTGATTTTTTGTAAGTAGCATTTGTTCAAATGTTCTCGTTACACACTAGTCCGGATACCAGCAGGGTCGAAGGGAGGGATGTAAAGGATACGGACCTCCAAGCACCCATCATTCAGAGCAACCACTCATGGTTTTGATTTTATATGCATTCATTCGCAAAAGCAACCCATTAGTTTCAACAGTTTATTAAATGGCTGTTTTATAGACACAACAGTAACATAATCCAGATCAACATCTATGAAACCCCTTCCGTTACCATTTACAGAAAACTTTACAGATACTTGATCAATTTGTTTAAACCCAGACTGTTTACAAGACACATCCAACCCCCACAAACCATTACTAGGCACAGACCATAATTCAAATACGGAATTTCCTACAAGGTAATAATAAAGCAGAAAACTTTTCAACACATTGCCTCCATGCCAAGCCCGTCTGCACCGAGGAGGTTGGACTATATCAGTTTGGAGCTGCTTTACATTACGTTCCTGCATTTTTCTGAAATACGTACATTTTCTCAAAAGCTTAAATGTGTACAGCACTTGGACAGTTTTTCACATTTTAGAGTCAAACTTCACATGAGTTTACAGAACCAAGGACATGTTCAGGGACAGCGCTAATGGAGACCACTTTCTTCTGATGACTACCTTCCAAAGTAACTGTTGGGCTATTTTTCCCCAAATGTACACAATTTAATTCTGCAGTGAGAGAGGGAAGAAGAGAGTGGGAAGAGATTTCTTGAACTCCAGCCTTTATTTTCAGAAGAAAGAACTAGCCCCTCTGCATGGCCCTGCCTTCTCTATTCTCTAAGACCAGTAATTTGACAGGCTCACACTACGCCTTTTCACAAAGTGCAACCACTAGTGCTTTCCCAGACAAAGTTACACATTGTTGAGCAAAAAATGCAAGCAGTTCCATAGCAAACCATGGCATTACAGCAGCTTCAGAAGGCCACCTCTGCTAATACACTGCACTAACACATTGGGATATTCCTGCAAACAATTAGGCACATTTACACAATTTACAGTCTGCGTTCAAACAAATTAGGGTGTGTTGTCCACTCTCCATAGACTACAAGTTATGAAACTGTGCAGCATTCAGAGAGTGGCTCTATAACTGCAGTGACTAGAAACTCAACCGTAGCCACGCAATTGTCCGTGTTACACAAACGCTTCTATTTTGGCTGTTGCAAACCCCCCCTGAAATGTCCATAACTTGCAGCCAGTTAAATTCTTCTGTGAAAATTGTGTCAGTCTCCAACACAAAATTAACACAAGGTCTGAGAAACAGTAAACAACTCCCGAAGTGCTGCTTCTTTATGTCTTGAAGATGAGCAATAGTGCAACATTACGTTGAGGGACTCCCCTTCTGTCCTCCCAAACTGGGAACTACTCTTTACGGGATACTATGGGAATATACACACATTTTAAAGTTAAAACCAATACTGTAAATTATTAAAAATTAAGTTTTGCTCACATTACAACAGTTATCCAGTTATACCTCACCGTACAAGATTTGAAAATATGAAGCAAGTGGGTTTTGTTGTTGTTGGTGGTGGGTTTTTTTAAGTCTTTGACAAGAATATACACATACCTTAATGAGCTGGGCCAGAGCAGTGGGTGCAGAAGAGTCCTCAATCTGTTCACAAAAAATTAAACACACATTCAAGTTGTAGAATCAAAACATAGCAAAAGTTAACCTCTACTGTAGCCTGAAAGTCTGCACTACATCCTCCGAGTGTCACGGAAAGAGACATGTCCAACCTAATGTAAGTGTATTGGTTCAAAACAAAGTCCACACCTATGACAGCTTCAGAGGGCCAACATGGTTCATGAGAAGCAGCTAAACTCGGTGCGCTGGGTTTTAGATATTTGCATTTGCAGACAAACTATGAAACTAAACCGTTTCATCGGATAAAACGGAAAGATCAAATGCAGAACTTAGGAATGCCACTTCAGGTAGCAACAACATTTAAACTCACAGCAATCTGTTAGAGACTTTAAGTACTCAGAGGAGGCCAAACAATAGCACTTCAGTTATACAGCTTTAGGAACAAATACCCAAGTATTTCAGGACACGAAAAGGAATCTTAGCTGCACAGAACTGTCCTCAAAATGTATGGGATACGTTGATTTTGGGATTTGTTTGAACCGCCAAGTCAAAAGTAAGAAACAGTACCAAGAGCAACAACAATGGTTTCTCAGTGTGTTTTGATAACATCTTCCCAAACTGTTAGGCAGAGAAAGTATTTAAAAACAAAAGCTAAGTGATACAATGTGAAAATGGCAAAAAATACACTCCAAACAGTTTTAATTGCAAGAAACAAAGAGCACATGACAGCCTATACAAACATACTAGCTCTAGACAGACAGATGTAGAACACAGCACCATTGAATTGTGCAAACCTTGAACCTACCTGATCTAAAACCAATCCTACGTTATCTGTACAACACAAAGTCATTCAGGAAATATTCCAGCATATTCAATACGAAACACAATGCATCACTAGGCACAAATACCAATATTCACATTAGAACTGTGCAAATGGTGGCATTACTCAGTTTTCACTGTGCTGTGAATCAAATACATGGTCTCTACAACATATACTATGTCTTACTGCAGAACAGATTAAGTTAATGTTTGGGAGATTAATACGAGGCTACGTTGTTTAGAATTAAGTGCAATGTGTAGAAAAAAAGTGTGAGGTTGTGTTTTTACATACCGCTTTTGGTGTTCCACTCACTGGCTCGGTTCGAGTTCTAGAGGAAGAAATAAAGGTGATGAGAACTTAGAACAAAGCACTTGTACCCAACCAAAAGCAGTGAAAACAGATTATAAAACCTGAACATCAAAACATTATGATCTGATAGTCTAGTGAATGTGGAAATGTATTTGTATACATAAACTGTTCTCTCTTGGCACATTCAGTGCAACTAAAAAAAAAAAAAATCCCATTTCTAGTTTGTCAGCAATTACTGTCAGACTTACAGCTCTAGAACACAACAGTGCCAGAGGAAGTCCTCAGATATTTTGACTCTGCTGTGTAAGCATCAAAACGATGAAGTCTGTGCTACAGCTTTGTGCTCTTACATAACCAACCATCCAAACAGTGACCCTTGGTCTCTCCTCTGTAGCCAGTATGCCAGAAAGCCAGATTTGAGGCGTAAGAATACCTGCCATATCCCACCCCGCCTCCCCCACATGCAAGACACAGTCAAACACTGACAGACTCTTCTGAGAGGGGAACATGCATATCTCTCTTTACTGTAAAAGCAATAAAAAGAAGAAAGATACACTTCGAATGCCTCTGTAAACTAATCTCCATTTAAAAAGTTAACACACTGCAACCCCTCACAGACTACAGTGCTTTATGGGTACTTACATAACTCGTGTTTTGCTGGTAGTTTTGACTCCTCTAACAGGGACTCTTCTAACAATCACGGAGGAGTTCTTAGGAATCAGGCTGTTATCATCTGTGTATTCTGAAAACAACACCAATACAGAAGAAAACATTAGTCAGTTCGTAAGAATGTATATTAATATGTAATTACATAGCACTTGAGAGAACCCCTTCACAGACATAAAAGCAGAATTTTATATGTAACATGGCCCTTCTGTCATCTCAACACACTAACAGGACCTTTCAAGAAGTCTTCAGGTTTGAGAATCAAACACCAGCAGCAAAACCTTTTCCATTCTTTTCAAACAGTTTGGATGCCAGCAGCAAAATGGTCTCAGAGGTCACTAAAGGAGAGTCTGCTCATGCCTGAGGTTCTTTCCTGACCTAGCTCAAGTTGCTTTTGCTTCTGTTAGGCTACAAACCCGAGAGATCTTTGGAGAGGAACAAACCACAGCAAAGTCTCACCTGCATAAACCAGAGTCTAAAGTCTGACCAGCTTGCCCTGCAACAAAGCAGGCGCTCGGCTAAAGCATGCAAACTCTGCGCCGCTGCTTTCCGAGCTGTTCACTAAAAACGATTCCCCTGTGCTGCGAGTGCTGGGGACTGACAGAACACAGAAGAGAGCCGCCAGCTCTCTGCTTCTCGGGGCTTCATCCATCGACAGCCACACTGTCAGCTGCTCAGGGCTGTACAGGAGAATGCAAACAGAACTGGCAGGGCTAGAATTTGGATCACAGAAACCTGAGGGGTTTTTTGAGCTTGCTTTCACACGTAGGGCAGAACTGGCTCCAACTAAAGTGGTGTCTCCTCTCTTAAGCTAATCATCTAGTTTGAAAAAGCCAAAGGGACGTGAATTCTTTCAATTCACTTTTTGCAGAGCAGAGAGACTCAAATGAAATTAATTACGAAGACAAGTCTTCTGAAAAGCCTTTTGAAACCAGAGTGTGCCTGAAGGTCTCCATGCTTTGCCTTGGCTTACACCGTGTTCGTCTTTTGAAGAGGAGGAGCTACCTGAGACACTTTGACTGAGTGAGCCTCAAATGTAAAGATCTCTCCATGAGTGAGTCTCACATGTAAAGACGTCTCCATGAGAAGTGTTTATGTATTGTACTTACGCAAGCTGGATATGACCAAATGTTTTAAAGCACCATCAGCAGCCATGCCCTGTAATCTGCCTACAGTCTTAACCATTAAAAGCCGTTACCTATGGAGGCCGAATCAGAACAATGGCCCGAAAGCCAAAGCTGCTGTGAAAGAACTACTAATGACAAAACCCAAAGCTTTTACAGAAGTCATACCCTGAAACCAACGCCTAGAGCTCTGCTCAAATGGGGAATCTCACCATTACACAGCCACTGTCAGGAAAGGCCTGAGATGGGACTTTTTGATGTTGGAGGAGCTCAAACAGCACTGAGGCTGACAAGCAACGGGGAGATGATGCCAGCTGCAGCTCTGGAAGCCCAAAGCAGCTGTTTCCACCTGCTGAACGGAGTCATACAGAGTGTTCTTTCTGGTCCAGATCACAAACCACTGACTGAGATTTCAGAGGCACAGGATAAGTAACAGTGGCTCCACAAAAAGGCAGGAGTTTGCTACGCCTGTGCCCAGCTGAGGGTTGTGGTAGGTCTGCAGAGGATTGCAGGTGGCAGCACCTCTCCTCGAGGGAGGCTGTGTATATGAGGACAGCAACCAGTGCACTTATTCGCCAGTTCTGCAAGCCTGCAGAGGTCAGCTGGAACATGCACAACAGGTGTATGATGCAAAAAGAGGAATGGGTCCTCTTTTTGTATTTTATGACAATTCATTGACCATTAGAAGAGAAGCATTGACATCTGCCTTCTGAATAGACTGTCCTTGCATGCAGATATATATAGACAGAGAGAGGGATGCTTGCTTTCAATCCGCTTGTGAAGGGCACAGGGAGGAGACCTCCAGTCATCTAATACCAGACTGATAGAAAAATGAATTCCCCTTAGAAGTCAATCAGTACACATTTCAATGGATCAACAGAAAACTGAAGAGTGACAATAACCTGGTGAAGTAAAGGCTTTACTTGCACAGGACACTTATCAGGGCACATATTTGTATGTGGGACTTGAAGCATCCCACCAGCTGGGTCACTGAGGCAGAGAATTTGTGGAAGAGGGTTTACAAACAGCAGAGTGCACTGCCGAGGTAGTTCTGTGAAGGGACCTGACACCTGTTGGCTTTCATACATTTATTTTTCCTTCACGTCAATTAATTGAGTTCATTTTGGTGATGAAATCTGTGTCAATGATGAAATCTGGTGAAGTTAAACAATGTGGACTTAAAAGTTAACTTTTTTTTGTTTTTAAATAGGAAAGGACTAAAGCTGGAGCATTATTCCTGAAGTCCCTGGAAATGTCTGTTTGCTCGCTTTGAATTTAACAGCTGCCAGCTTAGTCTAACAGCTCTCAGACAAAACTGGCATCTGCCAGCAGGAGCCTGTTCCCCACAGGCAGCAACATCCCATGTAGCTGCGGGGCCTTGGCAACTACCAGTGTCACTCTGCCTCGCCACGACTCCACATCTGCAGATTGAGCAGTGACATCACGCTCAACAGGGCTTCTTTTCACGCTTGTCCAAGCAGAGCTCCGACAGAAATGTTCAACAAAGCTGGAGCCAACACCATTGTTGATTCCTACTCCCTTCTAGCACAAAACTTGTTTTACTGCCAGTGATGGCCAGTAAGTGGCTACTGGGCTTTTGCAAGCACTCGACGTTGCACATCGACCACGTAGTCTTCTACGCCCAGATCCATGTCTAACAACAGATCGGAATGGCTCTGTGAGGTCCCCGCACAAGCCACAGCTACCGACGGTGGCCGAATCGCACTGTCCCTTCCCACCCCACTGAATCGCTGGCACCGCTTGCCCTCCTGGTTCCCCGCACGCCGGCGGGACGGGCCCCAGGCTGACTCACGCCGTGTGGGGACAAGCCACAGAGAGCAGAGTGTGGCCCCCGCAGGCTGCGGCTGCCACCAGCCGGGCAGTGCCCGAGGCCCCGTGCCCGCCGCCCCACGCACCTTCTCCGGTCTGGGCATTGGATATCTGCAGCTCGCAGTTGGTCACCTTCAGCTTCTGGCGGCTCATGATCTGGCGCTTCAGGTCGCCGAGGGAGATGTGGAGGCCGCTGAAGGTGACCGTGTCGTAGTGCAGCAGGGAGAAGAACTTGTAATGCACGCACGGCATGGCTGATGTTCCACTCACTGGCTTGGTTCGAGTTGTAGAGGAAGAAATAAAGGTGATGAGAACTTAGAACAAAGCACTTGTACCCAACCAAAAGCAGTGAAAACAGATTATAAAACCTAAACACCAAAACATTACGTTCTGATATGTTCATTATGTTCTGATGGTAAGGACTTTGTGAGTCCCAGCTGGGAATGGCCTAACAGGCCCATGTGGGCCCAGGACTCAAAAGATGCTGCAAGTCCATCCCAGAGAATGGGATTTTGCCATCTACGTCCCAGTACAGGCATCCAGAAGGTAACTGCTGCCTTTATGACACTCTTCAGCAAAAACGTTTATTTTGTTCGGTGCCTCCAAAGCTTACACCAAGCGAATACGGCCAGTGGGTTCCTCTCTCCCCGAGGGTCATCTATTCAGAAGATGAAAAGCCAGGAAAACAATCCCCCGTCTCCGCAAAAGGAGGCTGGTGCTGTGTGAGGAGCCAGGGCTCTGACACGTGTACATTGACCCTCCTGCTCCGAGGGGGAGCCGCTGCCCGCGGCTGGGCCACCCGCCACCCCCCGCTGCGCCTCAGGGACTTCACCTCGAGGAACTGCTCTGGCTTCCACAGTTATTAACCTCAGCTACTACTGCCGTGCTTGTCAGAAACCATACCGGGACAAAACTACTGAACAAAACTGACCCGAGTCAGCAAGCAACATTTTGATGGGGCTTTGGAGCCCAACAATAATTAATTGGTCTCTTCCAAGCCCACCAAACCCTTAAGCACACGTACTGTTTTACTCAGGTGATAACCACGGGAAGGAGAGGTCACAGTCTCTCCAAATCACCTCGTATCATTGCTGAAAAATCTGTAGGACCCCTTCAGCCCTGGCCATCTGACCTCAGTGAGACCACCGCTCACCTTGCCCCATGGACGCACCGCTCACATTCACCTGGGTTTTCTTTCAAAAGCTTCACACTACTTCCTTTACTCTTTGTCTCACCTGACTGTTAAACCTTTGTTTACCCTCACTGTTTGGCTGCTCTGAAACTCACAACCTGCAGCTCTGAAGCCAGACAACAAGGGGAAGGCCTGAGGCCAGCGGCCCCGCTCCCAGCACACGCCGTCACTGCGGCGCAGGGGCCCGGGATGCGCAGAGGAGCCAGGTTCAAGGTGCCGACCTGCGCCCAACAGCTCCCCCCGGCCAAACCCCGCACCCAGAACCACCGCTCTGCCCGCGACGAGCGCCGGGAAACACCTTCAGGGCTTCCAGCTGTTTGCGGTGCTCAATTCTGCGTCGTTATTCTTACAGAATTGAAAGGCCGGGGGCCGTGAAACGAGTGCGGCCGCCCAGTTCACCCAGTTCACGCGCAAGGGGTGACCCCGACTGCACCGCAGCCCCTGTGTCCCCTCTGCCACCACCCCCTGGGACCGCGTGCGAGTGACAGCGACCAGATCGGCCCCCGGACCTCCCCCCTCTCCCCGGAGCCTGCCCAGACTGGCCCTGGACCCTCCGGAAGCCCCCCTTGAGCTCCTCCCGGCCCCCAGAGCCCACCTAGACCGGCCCTGGGCCCTCCGGAGCCCCCCTGAGCACCCCGCCCAGAGCCCCCCAAGCCCATCCCCGGGCCCCCCGGAGCCCCCCCCGGCCCCACTCACCGTGGCGGCGGGCAGCTCAGGTCGAAGAGCCGGTGCTCTGGGCACGGCGAGGGGCAGCTCTGCCGAGGAGCCTGTCGGGTCTGGCTCTGGCTCTGGCCACACCTGGCAGCTGCTGGTGGCACTGGTCACCGTGTCCTGGTGCTGCTCGCTGTCTCCTCCTCCTCCCTGATCGCCTCCTCCTCACTGACTGCCTCCTCCTCCTCCTCACTACTCGCTACCTCTTCACTACTCGCCTCCTCTTCCTCCTCACTACTCGCCTCCTCCTCCTCAAATGATCGCTGCTGCCCTGGCACTGCTGGTTGCATCCCAGGCATTACTAGGACACAATGGGGGCGGGGCTTCGCTTGGCCAATGGCGGCAGTGCTGCCCTGGTTGCTAGGATACTGGGAAGGGGCGGGCCTTTGCTCGGCCAATAGCAGCAGTGCTGCTGCCCAGGTTGCTAGGAAACCGGGCAGGGGTGGGGCTTCGCTCGGCCAATGGCGGCAGTGCTGCTGCCCAGGTTGCTAGGAGCCGGATGGGGGCGGGGCTTCGCTCGGCCAATGGCAGCAGTGATGCCCAGCCTTCTTTCTGCCTTTGCTGACTGAAGAATCGCAGTGATGGACAAGGAGCCTGCTGAGGTCCTGACCAGACCGACCCTGACAAAGCCTGGCACTGCCACACAGTGAGAGAGCTGTAAACGTCATTCACGGGAAAAGCTGTGGGGAAAGTCACGAATCATTTCCCATTCTGCAAGCCAAATTCTTGGCTGTTTTCTCACTACTGCTGATTTAACTGTAAATTGCCTCAAAATAACACTTAAATTCTTAACTTTTCACACCAGTAAGCTCTTGGTGCCGTAAGAAAAGCATTGTGCTGAGAAGGCACTAGGAACGTATGGCAATATTTACATATAGACATTTTGTCTTCCCTTAAATGAAGTTATTTTGTAATTTGAAACCTTAGTGGAAGGATTTTTGCTTTTATCCTGATCAGACATTTAAGTGCCAGCCCCCTGCTACAGCTGCAGCAGAAGTATTCAAGCTGTTTCAGCACCAAATTAAACTTTCACTTTCCACTTGGCCGTTATTTTTTCCTTCCTCTTTATTTTTATATTTAAACAAACAGTTTAAGTATTTGCTTACTGGGGAAAAACAGTGCTATCCTTCTCCTATTATGATAAGCTACTGATCTGAAGGGCAGAAGGATGAGACCCCCACGGAGTTATTTAGAAGAGTGGGAAGAATTTGAGAGTAATCAGTTGGATGTACTTTGGCTGTCCAAAACTGAGGAGGGGGAAGAAGCCCTACAGGGAGCTCAAGGGAAGCACAAGAGAGCATCTGGGAGCCAGCAGCGTGATGGGGGCATGAGACAGCGCTGCACTGCCGTGTGTCAGGCACAGTGTTTTCAGCAACTGCAGAGGAGAGTTAATGTCACTGACGAGAGCACAGCTCGTCTGACGTGGTGGCCCTGCTGGTCCTTCACGTACCGAAAGATGAACTGTCCCTGGAAGAACTGGCGAGGAGAGCTGTGGGGATCGCTGGGACATGAGAGATGGACATGCGTGCTGGCATCAGGAGTGCGGGATTTGCTTGGGCCAGAAAAGCAAGTGGGGGAAGAGTGGGGTGACTGCTGTAAATGCAGAAGAGGGAAATAACACTTAGCGAGAACAGTTACTATCATTGAAGGGTGTGGGCACCTGAAAAAATGTGACTGCCTGACCCTGAGTAACTTTAAGCTGCAAACTGGAAGAAAACTTCTTAATGCTTAGAAGATCTGGGTTCTGTAAGAGCCTTCCAAGGGAAATAAAGAAAGGAGGAAGCAACCAGCCAACCCCTGACTGCTCACTATGGAGCTCAGTCACCTTTTGGTGGGCCTGGAGATCTCTTCCAGTCTCTCCTTCCTCCAAATTAACTGCCTCTGCAGGCATTGCCTTTCAAGATACATGTTCCCTCTTCACTTTTTAATTGCTCTGATGTCTTCTTGTTTGAAACACTGAACTGTTGCTGATCAAGTATTTTGATGGCAAAAAGCGCTATGCTGGCAGGATCGTTTCACTTGTGAATTGTGCTTAGGTACCAACTCAGATAATGTGGTTTCATATAGCAAGAATTACACTTTTTAACCAGTTAACAAGCACGGGAAGGACTTTACCATGTTTGAACTCCTCTCCCGTTACCGCTGGCGTTGATGCAGATCCCTTGTGTGCAGAGTTCTGCTGTGGAGAGCCTGGGGCGAGGATCCCCATTACACGGTACTGATCTGAGGGGTTCATCTCGGATGTTAAAACAATTGTGCTTAGCATCAGTTTAGGTTAGAAGAAAGTTTAAAAGCTTCTGAATTCAATGTTTACACACCTTAGGGTCCTACACTGGTGTATTAAGATAGCTGTCTTTGGGTTGTGTCAGTAGTGCAGGATTTGGCCATTCCCTACACAAGAAAAGCCAGTAACTGTCCATCTAAAACTCTGCCATGTAATTCAGTGTAGGACTGAATGTTGTCAACATAAATCTTATATGAAGAACTACCTCTAGAAATGTTACTACTTCTTTCTGCAAATTAAAATAAACAATAGCTCTTACCATTTTGGAAAAAAAAAAAAAAAAAAAAAAAGACGACCTTGTTCACAAGAGCAGAAGCCAAAGCATTTGGACAGAGTGGACATGTTCTTGCTACCAGCATTGCCCAGGAAACCCCACCAAGAAATCCCATCAGGTTGGAGTAAATGCCATGTCCTAGAGCGGATACACTGCAGTTAGCCTGCAGTCTTTCAATACCCAAGGATATTCCTTCAAATTTGCAGCACCAACTTCACAATCTATAGAATACTCAGTACACTTCAGCCTCCAAGTCAGTTGTTATTGCAGTGCGATGAGGCCAAAACTGTTGGTCCTTAACAGTGATGAGAAAAAGGATCATTACCACACCACTTCCCAAAATACTGCTACTCTGAAATTTGCCTACACTGCTACAGCTACTGCTTCACTCCAACCTCCCTTAAGACAAAATTTCTGCCATTCTTCTAGCACTTGATCTAGCCACATGCACAAACAATACTTTCTTATTCCTCATGGATCAAGCTTTTATACTTAACTTGGCTTTTTTACCATCTGTAGTCAGGTTCCTGATAAGCAATAAAGCACCTTGTCTTGCAGGCACTCCCCTCCTCTCCTCACTCTACTCCCATTAAAAAACACACCCACTCTACCCCATGGACAGACCTTGAATCTAAACTAAAAAACAGGTTTTGTTTGAAAACTGTCATTGAAATGGCTATCCATGGCTGAAGTACTTCTAATGGTCTTATTTCTTCAGCATGAGGTGCCTCTGAAAAGCTTAAAGATTACAAACAATCACCTTACTCACGTTTTGCCCACAGTTTAATTGCACGGAGCGTGAGCCAGAAGTTCTCCTCACTTGGCACTAGATGTATCATTTCATCGGTAACTCTAAGGGAAAAGCTGAAGGACAGAAGTTCCTAGTAACAGGTACAGGTCTGTTTTATGCTACGCTGGATCAATAGCTTACAGTTTATCGTTCAAATCTATGAAAACAAGTTTGGATTACTCGCTTTGTAGTACGTTCAAAATTACAGATTACACATAACATTCCGTATCCCTCCAGGTAACTGGTGCCCTCAACAGCTTTGTCACAGTTTATAGACTATCACCAACCATTTTTAATAAGGCCTTTCTAGAGGATTCCGACAGCCAGGTTTCTCTCGACAGCCAGGAACAACTAAACCAGTCACTGTTAAACAGCGAGCAAGTTAGGCTTTGGGTATTTTAAAAATATTTATTTTTTTTATGAACTACCACACATTCTCCTCTATCAAGTGCTCTCCCTATTCACCTGAAGCAGTCTCTGGCAAACTGGAACAATGCACACACCCTGATCCAAGAAACATGAAATACAGCTCTATCTAAACACACAGCTCCTTGAAACATCTAAATTTAAGCCCACTCGCCACCTCCTCAGATCTCAAGTACACAGGAGATCAGCTTATGCACCTTGTACAGAAACTGGAGTTGTGTCATGTGCTTTCTAGACCAACTTCAGTAACACTTTCTTCTTAAAGATGTGTAAATATGCTCACCATTTAAGCTCAGTATACATCTCCTATCCAGGCTTCTCAGCTGCCAGTCATCTCCGAGATCAAGATTATCAGAAACGGTTTGCACAGACGGTCTTGCAAACCCCAGATCAATCTTAAGAGGAAAAAAAGTGCCAACCGTGAGTTAGAATGCTGCACTGTTTGTGAACAGCACACCAGTGGGGGACAGTTAGTCAAGTCTAGAAAGAGTGGTTAACATTTGTATTTAGAACTATGTGACTATAGATACATCTCCCAAGAGATTTATTTGCCAAAAAACTCAAGAAAATTGCTAGAGGTTCCATATTTTATTTACAAAACCCTTCATTTACAAACCCTCCTTTCTTTTCAAGCTAGGGAAAGGAAGGGGTTTTTTACGTTGAAAAAGATTACTCTAAACTTAGAATTTCCATTGAAAGGGAACTTAAAATTAATCATAGAATTAAGACGTAACTTCAATCACCTCAGCTGTACTTCAATGGAGAGAGCACTTTCTCTATGCAGTAAGCCCTTTTGATCCTGAAGCATCTGGTTCATAGCACAGTCTGAGGCAAGAAAGTTATTCTGTGAATGTCTGCACCAGACAAAGGCCACAAGAAGGTCACGGAACAAGTGACTTCATGAGAGTGGTACCAAGCAGTGACTTGCTCAGGTACTACAGCACGCAGGTCTCCAGACACCGTGTAAGAGGCAGTCAAGATACAAGGATTCCTGCAGCTGACAAACCCAGGCAGGAGTCACATGAGTACTTTTACTTGTCATTTTCCAGATTGCTTGTCTCATGACCACTTCACTTCTGATTTGCAACGAAGCATTTAGTCTGCTGACATGATTCACACAGTGAACTACCCCATACCCATCCCTCTGTCGAAAGCCAGCTGGTCAGAGCTGGGAGGAGTCAGCAAGGACCCTGCCTCTGCTCCCACTCTGCACAGTCCCTGGCAGATAAGTGCCGTTCCAGCAGGCTCCCCCGCTCTAAGCACAGGGCAGAAAGGGGCGTCTCTGATGTCCCCCCACCTGCCAAACTCCCTGGGGGCTTATTTTCCTATCAGCTCCCATTTTACTGCAGCGTCTTCTCCTGGGATCGGCTCTGGCCAGGCTGTTTAATTACAGTTTCCTAAATACACTCTAAGGTACCAATAACCTTGTAAAACAGCATGGTCACAGCTCCCTGGAGAAGTTCTCCTGTTCCAAAGGAAGAACAAAAGCAAAACGCTTACCTCAAAGCCATCAAACTCAAACTTGACAACTGGTACAGACGCATCTTCAACTGCCTATAAAGGAGCGGATGACTGTGTAAGAAAATATTTTTTGCTACTTTCATGTTCTTCCTAAACTGTGATAAACTACAGAATTTACACTGCTAAACTACTTAGTATAACGACCGAGTTGCTTCCAAACCAAAAAAAATTGTTAGTAAGTTACAAGCAGTATGGCACTAGTATGGTCTAATACTGGCTTTAAAAAGTTCCTTAGCCAAGAGATTCAGAGGCTGATCCTGTGCTGTAATGAACCAGCAGTGCACAACGAGCCATCAGTGTCAGTGCTGGTAAGGCACTTCCCTTGGCTGTGAGGAAGAAAAGTCAGAGATTTCTGTCACTATCTTACCACTGGTTAACATCCAGAGAAATCGAAAAAGTTCTGTCCACATCTGACAGCGTGCACTAGTCTTCCTTATTTTGATTTTCTACCGTGCCTGAGGGGCTGTCAGATACCTTACGGGACAGTTTTCAATGCTGCAGACCCCTTGTCAGAACGGTGCCGCAGCCCACTGAGAGTCTGTTCTCAGGGGACAGTCATCCCAGCAAAGGCTCATTCGCTGTGCACATGAAGTCTGTCCAAATGTCTGCACGAGGAAGACCAGGCTAAGAGGAACACTTCTCAGGAGCTCAGTGTCACAGGCGAGGTGCCCAATACATCACCCGGGGGTGATTTTACAAAGCAGTCTGCACGTTCACAGCGCAGCCCCTACTCACTTGATGTCAAGCTGACAGCGTGCGTCCCTTCCGCAACGTCTGGGGCTGAGTGGCCAGAGAGGAACAGGACCAGGGCAGAATGAACTAGAGGTCCTAAAGCGCATCCAGAGGGACACCACGGCAAAGGCGCTGACAGAAGCCTTTCCACATCACCTTTAACTGCCTTAGCTTTCAGGCTGCCCCTTCTTCTTCCTGCCCCTTACTAGACCTAAGATTAAGGCAAGGCTCCTAGGGACAACCTTGCTTTCTGATACAGCTGACTCATTCTCAAACCACGGGCAGGGAAGAAGTGTACTGATACAAGGAAATGATCACCTGCTTTGCACCTTATTTACTTATAGCAACTTATAATGATTTCTGAATATTGCTTAATAATCCTGCTTGCCCTGACTGTTCTGTGAAAGCTTACCAAGGGCTACTGCTACTGTGTTCATCAAAACAAAGCAGTTTTCTGTGGAAAATTACCAAGAACTACAATGTTCAGCAAAAATAAGAGACATGTCCTTGGAAAGCAGATGGGTTCTAGCAAGTTTAGTCTTTGTAGTGGATAGATAGCCATGCATGGGCAGTAGAAATTAATAGACTGGTGCTTTTAGATAAGATAGAGGTGGTAAACCAGTGGGAACCACTCTTGTTGTTCAAGAAATTGGCTAAGAGAATCTGCACATGCTCCGAGGAAAAGTACAAGGTGAAGAGGACTGTGAGCCTTCCTCCAACAGACCCCCAGAGACGCCCACCAGGAGGCAATGCGCAGGTGCAAAGAGAACATGAACTGCTGACACCAGCCTCTAGAGCTAACCCAGCCTCACTTATGCATATGGATATTTGTGTTATGTGATCCAATGAATATGTATATCCACACTCTAGAAGTTTCTGGTAAAATGTGCTGTTGGGGTGCAAGCTTTGTGGAGAAATCCCCTTGCACCCTGGCGCCAGACTGGTGCTTTATAAATCTCTGCGAGTTGTAGAGTCTGTTTCTGCGAATCAGGTCAAACAGAAATTCTGGGGTAAAACTGGGGGATTTGGTGGCCAAACATCGATCTGGGGACCAAGGGCCATTTTGGGGTGAAAAGGGGGGGTTTGGGATTACGGGGACTCACCCCGCAGCACCCAGCTGAGGGTGGCCCCGGTGATGGTGGAGGTGCCGTCCCCCACCCCCACGGCGTCCCAGCACTGGTACTGGAGGCCGTTGGAGCTGATGCTCTTGGGGTACCCCTGGAGCAGCAGCACCCATGGGGGGGGATGGGACACAGGTACCCCTGGGACCCCAAGGAATCCCAAATCCCCCCTGCAACCCACCCAAACTGCATTTGCCACCCCCAGGTCCCTCCAAAACACCCTCAGCCCCCCCAACCCTCCCCAACCTCATTAGTACCCCCCCCAGATCCTATTGGCCCCCCAGTTCGCCATTTTACCCCCCAAAACCCCAAATATCTCCCTGGGACCCTACCAACCCACCCCCAGGACTCCCTGAAGCCCCATTAGCCCCCCCAGGAGACCCCCAGTACCCCAATAACACCCCCCAAGCACCAAGACCCTCCCCCAGACCCAAATACCTCCCTCAAGACACCCCCAGAAACCCAATATCTGCCCCAGAACTCCCTCCAGGATGTCCCCATTCCCCCCCCCCTCGGACACCAATATCTCCCACAAGACCCCCCCCCAAGGACCCCAATAACCCTCCCAAACCCCTCCATGACCCCCCCCCCGATCCATTACACTCCCTCTAGGACCCAAATAACCCCCCCAGGGCACCAATAACCCCCACAACTCCCACAGAACCCCAATAACACCCCCCCAATAATCCCCCTAGGTCCCCAATCCCCCCTCACGGTACAGGCAGGAGTGTGGGCAGGTGCTGGGGGGGGACAACGTGCTGGAGCCCCCCCGGGGGTCCCCCTGGCCCCCACAGGGCCTACTTCCTGCCGACAGTCTGCCAGGGCTCCATGGTCTGCAGTGAGGTGGCCTAGGCAGGAGGTCCTCCAGCTCTCTGGGGTCTGCACTGAGGGATGTTCCAGGCAGAGGTTTGGTTCACCCAGCAAGTGGGAATTCCTCCTTTTAAAACACTTGCTTTGCTCTGGATGGCTGAAGGAATTTTTCTCCTGCAAAGGTGGCACCAGAACCAGCCCCAGCCCCAGCCCCATCACTAGAGGTGGTGTCCCCGGCCTAGCAGTGGGTGAGTGCAGGGGCTGGGGCCCATTTCCCTGGAGGGGGTGGTGGGATCGCCGGGGAAGGGAAAGCTTTGGTCTAAACACCCAATTAATTTTTCATGGTTCTTAATTTTTTTTCAAGAAAAAGGTTTGTTGTCACAGTTGGGGCTGTTCAGACGTTCTGATGTGTGACTGTGCTTGTCCTTTTACCTTGAACTTGGTGGGTTTTGCTGTCTGTAAGGGTCTGTTGTGTCTGCAGGGTTTATCTGTCAGGTTACCCCAGGGAAGTGAATTTTAGCCCTTTAATTTTACTTCAAGTGTGAAAGCAGTGACGCATTTAATATTTTCTGCTCTCTGTGGTGATTTGGGCTGGGTGGGTTCAGTCTGATGAAACCCCTCAGAGTGGTGCTTCAGAGGGTGCCAGTCACCAGAGCCAAGAGGTGCTGATCACAAACCGGCATTAAGCCCGAGGGCGAGAGCTGGCCCAGGCGGGCTCTTGCCTTCTGGCCGTGGGACAGTTTTTCCCAGCTCGGAGGTGCTGGGACAGATGTGGGGGGGTGAGCAGGGGCGTGTGCTGGAGCCCAGCCCCTTTGCAGAGCCCTGCTGCTCCTCTGGCTTTCTGGACAAAGTTCAGTTTCTGAGCTGAGCTTCTAATTTGCACCTTTCCCAAAAGACAAATCCTGTTTGTTTCAAGTTGGAACGACCTGCTCGGCTTTCAGAAAAGTATCTCTTGACATCTGCAGGCAGAACAGAAATCTCACACAATGAAGGTACAAGAAGTAATTGAAAAGTAATTAAAGGACAAGTTTCTGTGTGCTGGGATCCTGGGAGTGCTTCTGGTTGGGAAATCCGGCAGCACCACTTGCTCTGAGCCTGCAAACAGCCGGCAGAGCTCCTGCCGTGGGTGGCACTGCTTCAGCCTCCCCCGTCAGCTGCTGCTTCACCTCCACCTCTCTGCTCTGCACCAGCTCTGCATGAAATAGTCGCTTTTCACTGCATGTGGCTGTGGATTGCTGTGAACGTGATGTAACCGGTTGCCACCGTGTTTCTTTTCAAGCTTGTCCCGCCCGATGTGCTGTCAGTCTGCAGATCGTCACCTCGTTCCTAGGTGAGTGTTGGGGCTTCTCCTGGGGTCTCCTGTGCATCTTCTTAAATGTTGACAAAATGCCTGTGTGGAAATAGAATTAATCATCAGAATAATTGATAAGGAAGAATTAATCAAGATTTAAACAAAATAAGTCTCCTGTCCAGAACACTTGTGTAGTTCATCTTGCCTGTTTTTCCTTCCTGTCACCTTCAAGCTCCTGTTCAGTTCTGCTGTGCCCTGCATCTCTGCTCGTTCTCATCCCCATTTCATGTAGCCAGGCAAACCGACTTCCTCCTCCTCCTTTTCCCTGGTTTTGTCCTTGTGAAATCTGTTTTCTGTAACTGCCTGGTCTTTGTGGAAACACATTTAAAAACTGCTCTCGCAGGTTCCCCCCTTTCAGGAGGTGCCTGTGGCTGCAGGGATGCCGTGTGAAGCAGGTGGGACAGGGCTGGTGTCTGCTCCGGGTCGGGGTTTGCACCCCTCGGGTGCTGCGGAGAGGCAGGGTGCTGCGGGCTCGCGGCGGTCGCTCGGGTTCGGAGCAGAACCTGGTCTTTGGGGAAAACGTGAGTTTTCCTGAAGTGACTCCCTGTCCCTAAGGCTGGCTGGCGGCCTGCAGCCGGCGTGTGCCCTGTGCCGGGGAGCTGGCCGGGGGGCTGTCAGGGGAGCGGAGAGGTCTGACAGCACCTTCCTGGGGCGCTGGCTGGGACAGGCTGGGGAGGGCTTGAGCTTTGTGTGTGGTGGTCAGGGGAGGCCATGCAGCAGGTGGAGCTGGCTCGTCTGATCGACCTTTTGAGGCAATTCCTGTTGGGGATTGAGGTTTTAAGACAGTTAACTGAAATCTTGTTTTATAAGTTATTGCTGATCGATATGAAAAATGCAACACCTCAGAATGGCAGTACTCAGAGGGGGGCTGCATCTGGATCCAGGGGATGCTCCTCTGTCCTTAGAACTTAAGGAAGGAAGCTTGCAGGTGTCAGTAGTGCTGCTGCTGAGGGGATTGGGTTTTCCAGAGCTGGGGAGCAGATTCTTACACTGTCTATCCTGCGTCTGCACTGTGAAAGCTTGTGCACAGTAATGCCTTGCTGTCTGTGCCTTCTGTTTCAGAGCTCTGCTGTCAGTTCTTTAATACCCTGCTCTGGTTACTGTTGTCATGGTCCTGTTTTCCTTCATCCTTCACTGACCTTGCTGAGCAGCAGGCATCTGAAGGTGGTGATGAAAATGTGATGGATCAGGAGAGGCAGCAGGACCACTGGCAGTGAGAGAGTTGTCAGGTGTTCAGTGTCACAGGAGAAGCAGCTGAGAGGTTTCAGAATGGTGATCTGTTTGAAGAGGGGTCACACAGGGTCACCAGGACACCATGAAGTTTAAGTTTGTGTTATAAAGGGATTTTCCACTCTAAACCTCAGGCCAGTAGCAGGTATTTCTTGATATATTAAAAGCAGTTAGAATTTCCTCTGCTACTTGTGCCATTACCAGGTGTTGAAGTGGCAGCTGACAACCCCAGAGGTCTCGCTTCTGTCTCACCACCTTCCACATCACACCAGCTGTTCCTGTGTGGTTCGGCTGTGTGCATTGCTGAAGTGACTGCACACATTCCTCTCTATCCCATTGTCTCCTACAGGAAAAATGGAATTGGGAACAGTCGCACTTGGGGGATTCCATCCTGGGCAGGCAATGGGATGTGCCTGAAACTGTAGTTTGACTGTGTGGGGAATTATTGTGTAGAAAAGCCCTTGGTTAGTGGAATAATTCTCTGTTGGAATAAATCTGCATCTGGGCAGCGGAATGGGATATTTACCTTGTGACACAGAGGTACCTCTCGGGCAAAGCCAAATACTAAGAGATTTTTTTTATGAATGTTCATTTTCGTTCTGATTTCATGCTGTCTGAACAGTTTTGTCGAATCCTGACTGTTCTCCCCAGCTGTCCATCACCCACTCTCCTGTTTTGATGGCTCGTGTCACAGACAGCCTGGTGAAAAGATCTTGGTTATTTTCTGTTTCCTTTTTTTCCCCTTTGAGAAGTCTCATGAACTTTTTGCAGCTGTCCTGACTCTCCTCCCCTGTCCTCCCTGCAGCAGTGTGGCAGTTAGAGCTGCCCCCCCCGGGAGGAGGTGTGCTCTGCTGGCTGTTAAAGAGTTGGCAGCGCTGTGCTCTGTGCTCATCTCCAAAGCTTCTCTGTTCCCCCTGGGCAGTGGATTTTAGTGTTCTGCCATTCCGAGTACAGTAACATCTGTACAGATACAAAACCTCTAGTTCATGGATTGGGTTCATGAAGCCCTGATTCTTTTAATCTCCTTCGGAAGCTCTATTGCCCCACATTTTCTCTCTCCCCTCTTCTCTGTTCAAACTGTTTCACAGCTGCCCTTCTTCCCCAGGCTTTGCCTCGTCCCCTGGTCAGACTCGAGCTGTTCAGTTCCTGCAGGCCCAGCGGCTGTTGGGGGATCTGAGCTGCTCAGAGACAGCAGGGCCTGATCTCTAAAGGAAGCAGAATTTGTGGTCTGACTCTGATCTTGCTGAAGCTGCTTTTGTCACCCTTTCAGAAACCAACGGAGGGCTGAATCAGAGCTGGCCATTTGCTGAAGGTACCAAAGAACACGGGGTTTAGAAGCCAATGCCTAATCCTGTGGACAACCTTAATGCTGTTTCTTTGATAACTTGTCGGAGGTATTTTATTGTGGGTTTTGTGTAAGATGCTATAAAGCAATCCCATGCAGCTGGAAGCCAGAGGCAAGACTATTTATTTCAGAGCTTTGAAGATCTCTGCTCCCGGGACAGCTGTCTCACTGCTGCAGTGGTTGGGTTTTATTTTGCTTTGGAAAAACTGAACAAAAATTTTCGTTCCATTTCCTTTTCCCTGAGGTGGGAGAATTCCTGGAAGTCTCCAAATCGAGTTAAGGGGTGTCTTCATCTTTTTTGCCTGGGCTGGGCTGAGTGCAGCTCCCAGAAGGCCGGGGTTTGGAAGGCTGGGAGCGCTGACCTGACCAGTCCGAGAGGATCCTGACAGCAGGGCTGGGCTGCAGATGTGGCTGCAGGTACTGCGGGGAGATGCTGGGTGTGTGGGTGGGCTGACCTGGCTGGTTTGGTTGTTTTGAGGGCGCTGTACTCTCTGCACCAGCTGCTAATAAGGTGTTTTCTGTCGGCAGGGCTGGTGGCCCATCAGTCTGTGTTCTCAGAGATGAGCCCACAGGAGTCCCTCGCTGGGGCTTGACTGCAGAGAGCTCTGTGGTATCTTGACAGTGTTTGACATTTCCCAGACAATGCTTAAACCTGCCAGTTGACGCTGTTTAACACTCTCCTCTGTAAGAGCCTTCCAGCGGGGATGCCTATCAACTCTGGCCTTCCCTTCAAAGAATTGTTACCAAAAGCTGCTGTATCTTTGTCACTTGCCAGATGCCACCAATGAATCTCTACTTTTGTTGCTTTGGGCTTTTACATGTTGCCTTTAATTAGGATGTGTGCTCGTCTGTCCAGGGGCTGATGGGCAGCTCTCTGGTGACCAAATCCCAGAGAAAAGAAGGGGGTTTACTGTATTACCTCTTGTACTTGAAGGAACAATCCTTTAGCCCAGGTGTCTTTGGACGTGTCTTTTGGGAGGGGGATACCAGGTCTCCAAATCCAGCAGTTCGTCAGTTTATTCTTTGTCCTGTTTGTGTTTTGCTTCTGGCCCTTAATCTGCAGCGGCAGATTGGGGCTGCATGATGCACAGAGGTTCAGGGCAGGGTCACCTGTTCCTCCAGGACAGGATCTGCTGATTCAGCTCAGTATTTTAAGCAAGATGGAGCCGAATGAATCCTCCTTGTAGCAAGAGCTGGTAGCCAGGATGGATGAGGAGTTCATTCACAGTTAGTTAAACACTGAAGGAAATTCGATTTGTACATTTAAAATTGCTTTCTTAACCAGTGTTTAACGTCTTGGGGTCTCAAGGGTTAAAATACCTCTGGCACCTTGGATCAATCTATGGGGATTTAAAAGTGCTCTAGATTAAACAGGCAAATGAGTTAAACAGCACTTAGCTGATTCCCTGGCTGTGAATAATCCAGCCAACCCTGTGCTGAAGACATCTGGGGCTCGTCTGCTGTTCGTAGTGGAGGTTTCGGACCCTTTCTCAAAGATGTCACCGGTCTGTAAGTTACGGCTTCACTGACCAGAAGGTAGGAGGCACTTTGGGAGTGGCCCCTTGTGATGGAGACTGGAGACCTCTGCTCTTCTGTCCTGGACGTCAGGCAGTGGCTTTCACACTGGTCCCATCTCTCAGCTCAGCTCTGCTTTCTGTCCTTAGGATACAGCTTTGATTTGCCAGGGCTGAGTGAACTGGGACATCCCCTACTGCAGATCTGCACGAGACATACCCCTCTAGCAAGGTACAGGACAACCTTACAAATACAGAAAGCTAAACCTCCCACTAATTACGCAATGGGAATGCAGCAGGCAGAGCTTTTTGTCTAGATTGCATCCGTGCTGCTGTTAGCTTCAGGAACCCCGTGCTTCCAGCCCTGCATCTTCCTCCCCGTTCTCCCCCATGCCCTGGGCAGATCTCTGTTTCAGGGTTGGCCCTGCTGTTCCATGAGCTGTGCCCTCTAGGCGTGGTTATCGAGTGTTAGGACAGACTTTGGGTGTTGCGCTGTGTTATTGCAGTGGTTGTGTCAGTCAGATGTGGACAAGTCCCAAGTGCAGATGTGAGGTGACAAGTGCCCGTTATTTGGCCCTGACTGCAGGAAGAACTGAACCCCTTCAGCCTTCTCAGTCTGGGTGGAGATGAGTGATGGAAAGCAGTTGCATACTTTCAAGGGATCAGTGAAAGGAGGATGCTTTGCTCTGCTCCCTCAACTAAAATGCTCTGCTGGCAAGCAGCAGCTCTGGGTTTGCCTTGATTTTTGCGGTGACTGCTTGTTGTGTTTAATCTGCTGCGCTGTTATAAGCAGTCTCCCTGCGAGCGAGAAACTTGTGAGTGGCTGAGCTGAGATTTCCAGGTTCCTGATCAGAGGAAAGGCTGTCCCAGCCACATTGGAGTTGGGTTCCTGGTTGCACCCCGATAGAAAAGATTATTCATCCAGTGGGAAAAAAAAACCCAAACCAGAACTGCTGTTTAATCGAGTGTTTGACATACCTTAGCTGAGCAGATCTTGGCACTCAGTACGAGTTACAGCTCTGCTTTTCTGAGCCCATGAGCTGGGCTCACTTACAGCTGGCCTGACTCTCAGGAATGCTGCCTGCTTTCTGACTTTTCCTGCCCCGTGGGCCTTAGGGGCTTCAGGAACCCTTTTCCTCCTTTCCTTCCCATCAGCCCATTTACCACATGCTCTGCTATCAGGTTGTTTGGGACTCTGTCCTCTCTTCAGTATTTTCTGGCTGAACCACTTTGGTTTGTCCAAGCAACTGTCTGTCTGGATGTCCATCCCTGACTTGCTCTGTCTGTACTCAGCTGACAGACCAGGAAGTGGAACAGGCATCGGTGCTTCCCAGTTAACTCCCTCCCACCACTGCAGGGAGCTCCAGGTGGCGTTGGGGGACCAGACCTTACCATTTCTATAACGTAGGTGACCCTGACTGAGACTGGGACGTGCCCTGTCTGTGTCACTGCTCCAACCATCACCTTTAGTTTTTCCAGGAAAGAGAAGCACAAAGAGATGTAGCACCAAAAAAATGAATCTCTTCCTCCCGACTTTGTGACGAGAGCCAGTTCAGCCAGAATCACTGACATGCCGCCCTCTCCTCTTCTGGCTGGCACAAGTCTGGCAGCCTGTGTCTCCAAGGGCTTCTTACTGACAAGGCCCCAGGGCAGACGTTAGCACTTTAAAGTACTTGGAGCAGACACAAGTCTGCACCAATTTGTTGCAATCACCCATATTTAAAGGCAAGTGGTACCTTTTATTTCCATGGGATTATTGGTCCATGGCACATCTGGCACTCCTATGCACAAGGTCGATGACCTCCCTGCCTTTCTGCTGTACGCTGGCTTTGGCTTTTATCCTTGGTATGAAGCAACTGGCATTTTGGTCTCAGCAGATGGCTACTTAAAAACAAAAACCCACTCAAACCAGGAGACTTTCTCTTCTTTTCCAGGAGCCAAGGACTTTGAAGGCACGTGCTGAGGTTCACTTCCAGAACAAAGGCTGCCGGGTCACAACACACAGTATATCTTGGGGCCTGTGCTGTAGCTGAGGACAAACGTCTGGTGACTTTAAGGGCAGGTAAAAGTTTATTGTGATCCAGAGAGGTGGGGAATCTCCATCCTGGGAGATATTTCACACTGCTGGACGCATCCCTGCACAATCTGTTTGAACTTTGAAATTGTCTGTTTTGTGCAGAGGGGTTGGACCAGAGACATCCAAAGTCTCTTCCTCCTAAATTTTTCTGTGTTTCTGTGTCTGATCCTGCTGATGACCCATGCAGTCTGCTTTACGAGGAGTGAAGGGAAGAGAAGAAAGCATTAGAAAACATGAAGAAATGTATCAGTATTGCTGTCTGCTGCAAGCTGTGCCAGGGAGCAGACGCTAGCTGCCTTTCCTCTTCTAGATGAATTTATTTGACTGGAAAAACAGCTGCTGTTGCTGTGAAGTGTCCAGATGAACCTGTACATAGACCTGGGGCAAGTGGGAATGTCGAGGGGGGAATCTGAGAAGGCAGGGAGCCCATGCTGGCAGCAGCCCCTGCCCTGCCCGGGGACCAAGCAGAGCTCTGGGAGTGATGTGCTGGGGAGGAGCTCCTTGTACTGCTTCTTTCCTCAAGAGCAGCTGTTTCAGGCTTACCTGGATTATGACCATGATGAGAGAGGGTTTCTTGTTGGGCGTGCATCCCCAGGAGGGGTTGCACTTGATATCTGACCTTTGTTTTCATTTCATACCAGGTGTTTCTAGGCCTCGAAATTTTTCTGTGGGCTCAAGGGGACAGTTAAGTCAAGGAGGAGGAGTGTAGGGAGACAGGATGTGTGCAAGGGCTGTGCTTTTGTGTCGTAGCTTTTGTGAGAGACAGACAAGCTTTGTGGGCCAAGAACAGCAGGACTAATGATGGGCATTTCTGGAGGGTTGTGTGCCTTCAGAGCTCTCGGCAAATGTCAGCCAGTTTGTCTGCTGCCCTGCAAATGGTGCTCGCTGGGAAGGAGAAATCTGACTGTCCCAAGTGAATGCTTCTCCCCAGCTGCTTTTCAGCTCACTTTGCCAGAGAGACTAAAAAAAGGGCTGCCCTTATGTGCAGGGACTGTGGATTGCACAGAGATACAGCCCAGCAAGCTTGAAATCATGGAGGGGCCAGTCCGACCTCCCCAGGGCCCTCTCCCGAGTTCAGGGCAGGGAGGGACCAGTGTGTCCAACGAGGCAGAAAAGCTCTCTGAGCTGTGGAGAGGAAGGAAGCTAAGCCCAGGGATGGAAGGTGCCATTATAGACTCAGATGTCCTGTCTGAAGGGAGGTTGGCTACCTCATCTGCTGCCTCTGCCTGAGGAGGGAGGGCTTGCAAACCAGCAGAGGAGGGAGCTGTGTTGTGCCAGCAGCTGGAGCCTTCCAGAGTCAGCCTGCAAAGCTGTCACTGCTCTTGCTCATGGAGAAGAAGTGTTACTGACAAGCTGGCTTCCTGACCAGTCTCCTTGCTGGGCTAGTTACCCAGATCTGCTCCATAAGGAGGTTCATCAGCTCCCCTGCAGCCCAGCTATTCCTTGGGAAGGTGTGATGTATCTGGCTTGGTTAATCCCAGATGTATTTTAATGAGATACCATTTGTAAAAGGAGTTCCCAGTGCTGGTGAGACCAGACAGGGAAAAAAAAAAGTTTCCAAACAGGTTTGGAAACCTCTGTCTTCTAGTGATAGGAAAATTAAACAGAAGCCATCTTTCTGTGTTCATCCCAGCGAGGTACTGTGAACCTGTCTGGGAGAAATCAGCATCCAGTTCCTGATTAAAAAGGTGGGAGCAACAGCCAGGGAGGGTTAAAAGAAGGTATGTGCCTTGAGGCTGTGCTAAAGGGAAACCCTAGATATTTGTTTCTCAGTCAGAAGTTCAGCTGATGGATGCCTCTAGAAGGTCCTGGTGCCTGGGCATAATTTTACTTGCCCTGCTCTGTTTTTCTTCAGAGATGGAGGGTGCTGAGGGCTGAAGGCACCAGCTGGGTGCTTGGTGCCCTTCCATTTCCCTCTTCAAGGTTTTTAGGTGGGTGGCCAAGGCAGGAGGCAGGCAGCTGTTGATTTGCAGAAACAGACTCTACAACTCAGAGAGAGTTATACAGCAGGTATGTTTACTCCGGTGCCGGGGTGCAAGGGGATTTCTCCACAAAGCTTGCACCCCAACAGCACATTTTACCAGAAACTTCTAGAGTGTGGATATACATATTCATTGGATCACATAACACCAATATCCATATGCATAAGTGAGGTTGGGTTAGCTTTTATCTTTTAATTTTTTTATCCTCATTTTTTGTTTTTTAATCCCAGCTGTTTTAAATGATATCAGTGGCTTGGCAGATTCATTCTTTCAGGCCTTTGGTGCTCCCTGCACAGATCGATCAGCGTTTCTGATCAACCGGTCTGATTTCACAAGTGGCTCCACTCCTGCTTTGTGTTTTGAAGGGTTTTCCCCTCTGCTTTTGAGGCCGTATGCTTATTACAGAGCTGTTTTTTCATGAGTGGGAAGGTTTCTCTCAAGGAGAATCTGCAGATGTTTGGGGCTGGTTTTGTTCCTGGCTCTTTGATTCATGGTAGTTGTTGGGATGTGTGAAGGATGGGAAGAGGTTCAAAGGAAGAACCCGAGGAGCTGGTTTAACAGTTCATCTTGGACGATGTCTATGTTGAAAATGAAAACCTACCCCTCTGCTCCCACTGCCAAAATGTGATGTGCTGGGAGTCAGCATGCAGACCTCGATCACGTCAAAGCTGTGGAGTCTGACAGTACTTCCACAGCAGAGAGCAGAGGCTCTTTTGTGGGGTGCACTAGGTGCCCTGTTTAAAAATCATAAAGCCCTGGCTTAGGTTCCAGCCCAGGATGGCCTCTGTGTGGCTGTTCTTTAACAAAACGCCCAGTTTTTGTGGCAAAAGACTTTCGGATACAAATGCAGTCAAATATTTGACTAATCCAGCAATTGCTTTGGGATTTTGCTTGAGTTCAAACTCAGCAATTGTGGCTGTTGTGTGGTTGTATTAAGCCTGTGAAGGCAACTGCCCAGAGCAGGTAAAGCCACATTCCACTTTGCCTTTTTTCTTGATGACTGCTCACATTGTAACTTCCTCCCCCAGCAGAGCTGGTGCCTTCAGGCTGCCCCAGCACCTCTTGGCACAGCCCGTGTGCTGCAGGGAGCTGCACCCGCTGGCCTGGCAGTGGCAAGGAGACCAGCTTGTCCCTTCAGTGCTTCACAAGGCATAAAGAAAGCAAGCTGCTCCTTTCCCAGAACTGCTTCTGAACACGCTTTGTAGCTGCCGTGACTGTGCCTGGGGCTCCTGTGGGCTGAGGCTGAAATGCATGTCACGGGCTGGGTTTGTCCCTTCCCTGTGTCCCACTTACAGCTCTTGTTTTTTCTAATCTTCCTCTCCTTTACTTCAAATCACAGAACCAGATGTTGGTGTTTGCAAGTGCCCTGCAGGAGAGGTACTGGACCTGCTGGGGCTTTGGATGACCGATTTGCTGTGAAACCAGGAGCCAAGGAGACCCGTCCCACTGCAAATGGAGCTGCCAAGTGATGCCAGAAGCTGCAAATGCCAACCAAGCTGTGGTGGACCAGGTAAAGCACATTGTTTTTTTTCTTGTCCTGGAGAAGTTGGAGGGAAGGACCACTTGTGGCATTTAGCGTGGTCCTTGGAGCTGACCATGGGAGGATCTTGCTGGGCTGTGGGTGCTCGGGTATTGCCATGGTTTTAAATGCATGAGATGTCCAGTGGTAGAGAGCTGCCATGTGCTTGGGCTCTGAAGGAGGCTCTGTGCCCTCCTTGGGTGGAGGAGAGGAGGGCCTGGTGCTCCCCAGCCTGTGGTGCCCCATGGCACTGGGTGGGATGGAGAGTGCCCTGGCAGGACCCTGCCAGCTGAGGAGAAGAGCTGGGTGTGGAGGAGGAGAGACTGACCCCTGCTCTGCCTCTGTGACTGTGAAAGGCCACTAAGCCCTGCTCCTACAGTGCGCTGGTACTGCAGCATGTTTCTGCCCTCAATATGGTGGGGACTTAGGTGGTTTTTAGCTGCCAGAGGAAACACAAGACCAGGAGAGTTGGGATTAAGGTAGAGTGAGCCCCAGAACTATCGAAGCATCCTGTAACTGTGTAGGTGATCAGTGCCCTTGACAACTGTCCACTTTCTTGTTTAGGCTGAGATGCCTAAGGGCAGTACCCTGCTGAGTCAGGCCTGAACCTCCATCCAGAATGGACCCATCTTCCTGTGGCATTGTCTCCTGGCAGTCACAGCCTCACAGTTACTGCCTTGCTAACCTCCATGTCAGAGATTCCCCTTGAGCTGTGATTAACTTCTTGAGGCTTGTAAATTTTCTTCTGCATTTACACAAAGACAGCTGGCTGGATTTAATGGTTTCATAGTATTACAGAAAAAGAAAAGCTAGGAGGCATTACATTTGTTGGGGCCAAGGACTTTGCTTTGTTTCAAAAAGCAATGGGGAAAAACGAGTTTACTCTTTTTGGATTTCATGGTTGCACCGCTAATGTCAGGGTGTGCAAAATGTAGGCATTTGAGATACTGTCTTGATTTAGAAAAGGAGTAGAGAACCAGCTCAGGGTTTGGAAGTGAGATGTAAAATAAACAGAAAGTGAGGAAAAAAATTGATTCCGAACATGGGAATAAAAAGGGAGAAAGCAAACCCAGGGCTGTGTGTTGAGGTGTGTGCTACCAAAAAAATCAATGTTCTCCCCTGCAATGTGGGATTGCATTGCTCAGGGGAAGGCAGGACAAACATGGTTAAAAGGAGCCAACTTTATTTCCCTTCTTTCTCAGAAGAAAACAAGTACAAACCCTGCTTGGATTAGAGAGGATTATGGACTGCCCGTTGGGGAATTCATGATTGGAACTTCATGATGATGCAGTTGGGTAAGTGATCTCACTGCAGTTATTTGGTAGGAGACCTTTTGATAGCATCTAAAAGGGTTTGAGTGTCGCAGTCAGTCCCTTCGTTGAGCGCTGGAGTTCTTCCTTCATGGGTTAAAACGGGGGAAGGGAATGCTCCCACGGATGGTGTAAGCTGTCTGTGCCAGCACTGCCCTCCTCTCCCTGGGGCCTCACTGCAGCCCTTGTCTTTGCCTTTGCTGCAGCTCCGTGTCCTCTGCAAGACACCAGCTGTGCCCAGTTACTCTGTGGGTTCGATCTAGTGAGTGCAGCACTGATGCCAGGAAAGATGTTTCTGATGTGCCTGTGTCACCCGCCAGGGGCTCTGGTCCTGGTGTCCAGAAGCTGGGCAGTGCCTGTGCTGGGGCTT
Source organism: Strix aluco (assembly GCF_031877795.1). Lineage (NCBI taxonomy): Eukaryota > Metazoa > Chordata > Aves > Strigiformes > Strigidae > Strix > Strix aluco. Next base: position 4,404,276 of record NC_133940.1, on the reverse strand, counting down.
TGTCTCGGAGCCTGCAGCAGGGCTGTGGGGGGGATGCAGGCTGATGGTGCCCTGTGTCCTTCTGGCACTGCAGCAAGAGAGAGGTTAATAATGCCACACGCCTGCTGCTGCCCTTGGCTGTATGCTCATGTGTTTCTGCAGGAGGATGAGAGCTGTCAGCAGCATTTTCCAGGGGATGGGGGAAGGATTTTCAGCCCTGTAGAGCAGCTCCCTGCATGAACCCTGTGCCTCTGAAGAGAGCAGGGCCAGCAGCCTGCTTCGGTCAGACCCTGCTAGGATGGAGGAGGGTGGCTTGTCTGAAGTGCTGAGGGGGCTGGGTTGCTTCTGTGCTGGGCTGTGTGCCAGTGTGATCCCCTCTCCACGCCCTGGGCTGCTCCACATGTGTCCTCTTGGAGTCAGAAACGCAGGCAGCCAGCTGAGAGCCAAGTGTGATTTGGGAATGATGGCTCCAAGATGAGCTTACTGGTGACAGTTGGATATTGTGCAGGAAAGCAGAGGGGAGCTCATGGGGCAGAGAGAGTGTTGGCAAGGGAAGAGGGGCTTGTTGGTCCCTGAGGGAGCAGAGATGGGTATGTCCAACCTCAGGAGTGGAGAGGGGGCAGCAATATAAACTCCGTACGTCCTCGTGGTGATGTTTCACCACCCGTTTCGCCTCAGTGGTGAAATTTCAGCTTCTGGGCTCTCTTTTTGAAAGCGTGGGTCTCCCCTGGGGACAGATGGCTGATGCTTCCTTTTGTGGCTGGCTTGCAAGCCTTCTTGGAACTGATAAGCCCGGTTCATTGGGAAGAAACCCGGAAGAGACTTGGGCCTCCCTCGACTTCCCTGTCTCAGCTGCACCCGTGTACCTGGGCAGGGAGCTCTGTGAGAGGGGGGGTCTGTCTGAGAACTTTCCATCTCCAGGCATGGTGAGGCCCAGGACTGGGTCAGAAAGTGGAACGAGGTCAGCAAGGGACTGTCTGTAGCCGCTTCCCCGTGCCGGGGTAATGCACCCGGGGCTGCGGCTGTGCTGGAGCCGGGCGGGTGTGCTGGAGGTGGTTTCAGGGCCTGCTTGCTGTGCTCACTGGGTGCTTTGAGCGCTGAGCATCCCTGTCCCCTCTGCCCCCATGTCACAGAGCTGTCCCCCCCCGCCCCCCATTGTGTCCTCGCCGTTGCCATGGCAGTGTTGGGGCTGCCCAGTGCCGGGATGCCCAGTTGCCCTGGCAACGGGGACAACAGCCTGTCTGGCATCGGGATCCTCCCGTGAGTGTGTCCCCACAGCCCCTGCAGAGAGGGAGAGGTGGGGGATGCTGGGGAGCGGTGTCTGCGTCCCCTTCCTGGCCGAAAGCCAGAGGGCGGCTCTGGGTGCTGGTGCTGTCGGGTGGCTCAGCCACAGGCAGGCGGGGGGGAGCTTGGGAGCGGGGCGGAGCAGGGACCCGGGCTGCAGAGGAGTTCGGGGGGGGGGGTGACACCCCCTGCCCCATGCCGCAGGGCTGGGGGCATCCCTTGTGCGAGATGGGGGTGCCTGGGGCAGGGGGGTGCCCGGGGTAGGGGGCCCTCGGTCCTGCATTTGAAATCTGTAGGGATTTTCTGAGCAGCAGTTCCTGCGTACGTCCAGGGAAAGGAGTGGTGGGCTTGGCAGTGCTAGGTCTACAGTTTCACTTGATGATCTTAAAGGTCTTTTCCAGCCTAAACGATTCTATGAAATGTGGTCCAGATGCCAGAAAAAGAGTAAATAAAAAAGGACATGCAAAGTTGGCAAGCCAGGATAGCAGAGATCGGATGCTGGGAAGGGGAAAATGGTGCTGTAAATACTTAAGGCAGGAGCCACAGCAGTAAATGGTAGTATGTGGAGCTGGGGACTCTCCAGCAGACCCTTGGAAGGGACCCTTGGTCCATCTCACTGTCAGCTGACAGATGAAGTTCATGAAAAGAAATAGTTGTGGCTCGTGGGACTGCACCCACAGCAAAAGGCTTTTTTGGCTCAGGGAATATTTTTATGGAGTTTTACTTCTATGAATCTTAACTCTGCCACTTAAATATGGTCTAATCATGAAACAGTGTGGGGCGGCCTTATGTTCTCCACTTAGGAAGGATGCCACAGCCTGGAGACACAGGTGTATCCTTTGGGTCTGCTGTGAATGGGATTCTAGATTTTCAAAGTCTCATTGTTACACCTTCCAGGTTTGCCTAGTCATGGCCACTGGGAAGATTCATCGGTCCATGGGATCCTCCAGAATGGCTGATGGACTCCAGAGTAAGGTGGCAGTACGTCGTTATCCGAAGCTGGTCAGAGAGGCAGAGCAGCGTGTGCCTGTAAGTACCTGCTGGGGGCTGGGTAGGAGCTGGGTTAAGGCTGGAAGCTGCCCCTGTCCCTCCTCTGCCTTCCCCTCCTGTTGTCAGGGTGCTGTGGAGCCAGGCACCACCTCCCCACCTCTTTGCTGCCGTGCTTCTGTTGGAGGGGGCTGTCATGGTGCAGTGGGGGGTGGACTGTGTTGCTTCAGGGTCAGGGTCTTGCCTGAACGTGCCAGTGGAGCCGAGATAAAGGAATTACTGGGCATTGCACGGGAACAGCTGAAGCACAAACGTGCTTCCTTCCGTCCTCTTTGCTGTGTGGGCAGTAACATCTTCTGTCACGTGGGCATACCTGCCAGTGCTGCCCTGGCCACACCGCTGGGCAGCTGGGCATGTGGTGGGCTGCTCAAACCGCCTGGAGTCTTGACAGGACACGACTGTCCCAGATAGAATAGCTTCCAAAAGAGTTGTTTCATGGTATCTCGTGTCCTGTGTGGAGCACAGATGCAGCCGTGCAAACAGCAGTGGATTCAGGGCGATTCCTCCTTCCCACCCACAACTGTCCCCTCTGCTGGCTGGAGCTCCCTTCACTGGAGGTGACCCAGTGCTGAGGCTCTGTCAAGGAGACATCTCTGTATCCTTCTGTGGAGGGGTCTGTGAGGCCAGAACAGCGAGAAAACAAGTGCTAATGGAAAAGAAATAACGAAAACTTGGACCCATTCCTCTCCACCTCAGTCTTGGCACAACACTGCTTTTCTGCTTTCCTCTGACTCACCCAGCAGTGCCATCTCCACCTGCGTGTTGGTTGTGAGCACTGTGCAAGGGTGGAGTTAGGGGATTTCTGATAACTCCTCCCCACTCTCTTCAAAGGTCTCTGGCTCAATCCAGCAAAACTCAAGAGGGAACAAATACCCAAAGAGCAGAAATCCCCAAACATGTCACATCACCTCATGAAGGAGAAGCTAATGGGACAGAGCCACTTGCTTAGAGCGTGTGTATTCCTCTCTATATCATTAATTTACTGATGTTAAATATTTCAGCTGGTAATTTACGGGACTTCCAGGACTATCCTAGTGGCTGTGATCACAAATTACTCATCAGTGGCACTTGAACGAGAAAGTCTTTCTGTAGAAAGGCATTTCTGTAGCTCTTGCTGGTGTTTTGCATTTCAGCTGACTCCCTCTGCCTTCCTGAAGGAGATGTCTCTTACCACCAAGCAGAGGCTGGCCAGCACCCGGGAGATGAGGCGGCCCCGGATTACCCAGCTTCTAGACATGGGTGAAGCCTCCCATCACAAGGTAGCCTTTTCCTGCCCTTTTCCTTGCTGCTTGATGTGACATTTGAAGAGGGTGTGAGTTTGTGACAGGCGTGCCTCCGGCTCATCTGAATACCTCAGTGACTAGGGCCTGTTGTCTTTTCAAACTGCTGGTGGTGGTGGAGTTCCTTCTGCTGGGGAAAGGTAGAACGTTTTTCCCTGGTGAGAGGTTGGAAGTCCTGATCTGCACTAAGTCAATATAAATAACCTCTGCTGAAGTTGGTGGGTTTTGCTGGAATTTAACTGATACTGGGGGAAGGCTGGGGCAGGCCACAAGGGCTCAAGCTTGCCATTTTCCATCCTCCTGGTGAAATAGCCACCTCGTGCTTTGGTGTAGTCACTGTCAAATGCTTGGGGTCATGGGACTCCCTCAACGGTGGCAGCATTGCCCCTTGAAGGCTGAGGGCCTATAGAAGTTACTCGAGATTTAACAAAACCAAGTGCATTAATGTTTTGGGTTGGAACAATGTGTGGGACCTTTACAGGGTGTTAGATTTTGCAGGCTGCCAGATATACAGGGGAATGGCCCTGGGCAGAGGGGAGTGGAAGTGCGTTCTCTGGATCAGTGGTTACTTAGATGTATGTTTAAGCTGCTTTTCTCACAGGACTGCTCACCACAGCACACAGTCCAAACGGGTGGATCGCTGAGGTAGGCTGTTGAGTGGAAAATTGCCAGCAAGAGACCTGTAACCAATTGGTTAAGGATTGCCCTAGGCAGCACAGGAGGCTGGGAACGCATCAGATGAGCGCACACATAACTGGCAGCGTGCTGCAGGCACGAGCTGCCGTGTGAGCGTGGCTCCTGTGGAGCAGCAGGAGGCCTGCCTGGGTCTTTTGAGTGGGAACAGTGCAGCTGGGAGAGGGGAGACAAAGCAGGGAGGAATTTTCTCAAGTATTGCCTCTGCTCTGTGAACATTTGCTGTTTGTGTATAGTTTCAGACATGCTTCTGCAGTGATATTAAATGAAATGGCAATAATGGAATACAATAAAGCATCTATTTAAAGCCTGTGGAAAAAGGAGATACCAAGTCCAGTCTTACTGAAGTTGCCCAGTAATGCTGAGAAAAGAGCTAAACCTTACCACTATCCAGCATTCACCTCCTTTGTCTTTTTCCCAACTACTGTGTTACCTTCTTTTTAGCCTTACCTCCTCTGGTAGTGTTGTCTTCTAACTGGTTTCTAGGCTCTCTATCAAAAAAGATATTTAGGGATGTGTGGGACTCGGTCTCTGTCTCAGAGTAAAGATCATCCCAAAATTGTTTCCCATGGAGTCTCGTGTAAATTCTTGGGTTTCGCCTGCTCCATGAGTGCTCGTGGCTCTTCCAGGAAGTGCTCTGGAGCTGTGTGACCACCTTAGCACAGGGCTCTGCTGGCAGTAAGCGCTGCCTTGCATTCTGGAGAAGGAAACCTGGAGGAACACCTGCCAAAAGAGCTTCTTAGCTTGAGCCTGCTCAGTGTGGTCCAGAAACTTTTGATCAGCTCAGAACACAGGTGGGGGGCTGTTTCCCTAGCGTGAGCTGCGTGGACATACTCACCAAGAGACTGTACTCCACTGGAGATCGGTGTAGGATTCTTTCATGAATCTTTCTCCCAGCAGCTGACCCTCCTCTCACTGCTCTGTCTTGCCTCTCCAGTTCTCAGCAGTTGACCTGGAACAGAGCTTGTTTCAGCCTTTTCCTTCAGAGGTGGTATTTCAGAACTACGTCCCCTTCGAGGTCTACGAAGTGCCACTGATTCTGAGGAACACTGACAAGGTAAGTGGTGGGATGCGGAGGTTTAACACTGTGCTGGAAGAGGAGAGCAGTGTAATTCCTGTGGTTTACAGCATAACAAATTATCTGCTGCAGCACAGCACACCCAGAATAAAATGTCTCACCACCTTTATTCTGCAAGATGGTGGAAATCTTCCCATGCTGGGGATTCTCCCCTTGATTTTGGCCACGCATTGGTGGTATCTAACGCAAAGGAGCTTTTCTAGTCGGCGTCCTTCCCCTTGAAAGCCCTGGATTGATGGGAACGTTGAGGGTTGTACAGTTCTTACCTGCTCTCCTGCTTTACCTTGAGTGTGCACCATGTGCTGGTGGCTTCCTGGTTAATCTCGGTTTCTGGCAGGGCACCTCTGCCTCTCACAGCCTGTTTAGCTGCCTCTGTGCAGCTCACTGTCAAGGCCCAGAGCTTGAGCCTTCTCCATGCTGGAGGAAGTTATGGTTAGTGGCATTATCACTCCAGGAAGGGTGTTTTGAAGCAGCAGGGGAAATGGACTGATTTAGCAGAAGCAGTGGGAGGCCTTTAGGTGCCACTTTAGGCTCCTGCTGAGCTTAATGCAGTTCTGCTCAGGTTTTTCTAAGCAACGTGGCTCTCTGCTTTCCCTTTGGAGAACCACAGCACATCCAGAGTAATGTTCTCTTGAAGGTCTCCACCTTTACTTGAAAAAATTGTGATCGTTTTGAGATTTCCCAGGAGAGTTGAGAAGGGAGAAGTTGAAAAATGCCAGCAATGTTGTTGCACTGTAAAGAGGAAAATTGAGACCTTTTGAATTTTGGCAGGGGAAACGTTTGCTTCAATGAGGCATGTGCCAAGAGCAGCTGGTGGGAAAAGGCAGGAGGGAGGAAAGGAGCTGAGTGGGAAAGTGCTCTGGGAGAGAACATTGTACACGCAAGGGTTTCTCTTGACATGTAAGAGTAAGTGTGCTGGAAGCAGAGAATGTTCAGAAAAAGAAAGGTGTAATTAAAGATACTGTTCTGTAATGAAGAGTAAGATGTGTACGTGAGAGGAGGGCAGGACGGGCAGAGGGAAGTGTCCGTGAGAGCACGTGAATTAACCCCCCCTCCAAATCTACCAGTCTTGTTGGAAAACAAACAAGTGGACAAAAAAAGCTGTCAGGGCATGTTGCAGGTGGGGGAACAGCAAGAGAAGTCAGAGTATATTCTGAGATAACAGGTTTTGACAGGGACGTGGTTGGAAATGGAAGACCCTTTGGCAAAGACAGTTGCAGGGTGGTCCCTCAGTTATTCCTGGAGAGTCCTGCGCCATTCCTGGCCTGGCGTTTAGCTTGGGAATACTGGAAAGAGCAGCGTGGGTGCCCCTGTCCAAGGGATACCATTCATGGGGTCCACGCTGATTCTGGGCCCTGGCAGAATGGATTCCATCCTGGTGTATTAGGTGCATGTACCTCTGTAAGGAACTGAAGGAATTGATGCCTCAAACATTCATCGACAGAGAAAACCTCCAGGACAAGCTGTGGCCTTTGTGATTAGTCTAAGGAATGTCACCCGAGGGAGCAGGAGTGTATGGAAGGCTGCACCCCCCACTCCCTTGCAGTTGTACTGACAAACTCCTTATGTGGGCCTCAGAGGGGGGAAACTGAGTGGAACCGAAAGTTTCCCCTCAAGCACAAAGACCGCTAATCCCTGGCTGCACTGTGTAAGCCCGGTACTGTGTGGCTCTGTTGTGTAAGCCAGACACCATGCTTGCCTTGCTAACAACTTCGTGCCTTCACCGTTGAAGGGGCGACAAGGCCTGACAAGAGGTGAGCATTTCTGCCCCAGAAGCAGAAGTATGTTAATCAGCTGATAAGATGAACTGAAACTTTGCTGTGTGTGCACCCACCGCCCAAGATGGTCGGACCTGAGACAACGCTGGATCCAGGGGTGCTGATCCAGATTTCTTTGACTCTCTTTCTCACCTTTCTACTGCTTTCCTTTCTTTTCTTTCTTACAGATTTATAAGAGATCACATTGCTTATTATCCTTTTCCAAGTTTAAATTGTTTTCTACTGCAAGTAAAACATTTTAACCGGTCATTTGGTGTTGTTTCACCTTAATTTAACCCAAGGGGATCACGGAACTGTTGTGACTTCCTGGGCTTCCATCCCGGGTTGTGACAACCTCAAGAGTTAAAAGTGCTTTGGAAAGGTGGTTAACACGGGATGTCCCCAGGGCATGGCCAGGTATTTTCTCCTCATGTTTCCATATGAGTGGCAAAATCATAGTTTCCTGTCTTTCCTGCAGGTTCCTCGGCTGGTGAAGGTTGTCTTGGAGACGTCGCCTTACTTCAAGTTGACCAGCCCCGGTGGTGTGTGCTGTAAGGTAGCACCTGGCATGTGTTCAACTTTCCAAATCCAGTTCACCCCTGAGGAGAACAAGGTGAGACTGGAGGTCCAGAGAGGTTGGTGCCTTCAGTGGAAGCTGAACCTGCAGGGCTGGATTCAGAACAGGGCATCTGCTGTGGGTTTTGAGGACTGTCCTGGTTCCAGTGGGGTTGCCCTGGATCTAGAACCGGGGGAAACTCTTTCCCCATGGTGAAGATTATGCTCTCATAGGCTGGTGAAGATTATGCTCTCATAGGCTGGAGTCTCTTATGCGTTTCAGACCATTTTTATCCTTCAGTGATGGAACATTTAATGTCATGTCTGCTGGTTTCAGAGATAAGAGAGTCTGCCGTCTGTGGTGGGGCGGCCTCCCAAGGTGTTGGTTTCTGGTATCTGTTCAGTGCTGTGTGATTATGGGTTTGCTCCACTAACGGTAGATACAGAGGTCTGTTTAAAAGTGACCTGTTATTTGGAAGACCCAAAGTGAGCCTGATCAGAGTGGGGACCGCCACCTTTGAAAACTGGAGTCACCTTAATGCCTAGCGTGTTGGACATGGTAGCGAGACAGCGGAACATTATGTCTGAAGTCATCGCGGTTTTTACGCACTGGTTATAGCCCACAGCCTGCTGTGGGGTCTGCTCCAGGCTGTGGTCGGGCAGTCTGCAGCTGGTCCCCTCTTGGCACTGCAGGATGCTGTTAGCTGCTGCAGCAGGGACTGACGGGCTGTGCTTTCCCTCCCTGCGCTTCCTTGAGCGTTCGCGAGGGAAGATGCACGTGGAACAGTAGGAAAATGGCAGGGTGGGGTGTGGATGTTTATCCATCTCTACCCAATGGTAGGGGTTTAATTATTATGGAAAATACTAGAGGAACAAATAGATCCAGAGAGCTTTTCTGTTTCCCATCGGGCAGCCACTTCCCTGCCTCACCCTGGACTGGAGCAAAGATGGTGCTTTTCCATCCCCGCTGTTTTCAAACCTTGCAGCTGTGCTGTCCCTGAGGACACTTGTCTGTCTGCGATGCAGATGCGAGGCTGGGGCAGAGGGAGGGCTGTGCAGGTGGCAGGGAGCCAGCCTGGCACAGGCACACTGAGCTCTAGATGTCCCTAACTTGGCAGGAGGTTGTTGGGCTGCAGGTGGCTTTGAGACATCTGCCTGAACGAGCACATACGGGAATAAACGGGCAGGTACAAGCTGCAGGCAGACACATTACCCAGAGCCTGCGGGGTGGCTGTGTCGTCATGCGTGTTACTGTGATTGCTGTGTCAGCTGGCACCTCTTCCATGCCAAACACGCCGTGCCTTTGCTTAGAGGTTTGCACATCAGTGCTGTGGCCCTGGCAGGTCTGATTCTCAGTTCTGTGATGTGAAGGGTCAGTACTGTTATCTGGAGGCTTGTTAGTACAGAAGAATTTAATACCTGGCATGGAAGGGGGGAAGCATTGCAGGGAAACAAGGACAGGCAGGCTGAGTCCTTCCACCAGCATCCTGCTACCTCTTAGCACTGTTCTTCGCATGACTTTGTTGGAGAGGTGAGGCTAGGGGATAGCTTTGAGCCAGCAGATGTTTCTGCACCCAGCCAGAGGTACAAGATCTCTTTGGGCGTACCTGCTTTTTCATCTTTCACTTGCTGCTTAGATATAGTTTAACACTTTGTCCTATCCTCAAACAGCATGGATATAGAAAACTAAAGAGGAAATGCCCTGTGGTCCCTAGCTCCCCATGCTTGTGAAATAATCTGTTCCTTTGGAGGGACTGAGAAATTATTTAACATTAATATTTAGGGTTAAAATTATGTTGTCCTAGGGCAGTTCTCCAAACTACCCAAGTGACACAAGAGCTTAATCTCATTGAAGCAAGTTTTGAAAAGTACACCGGTGCCTTCAAAATGTGATTTATTCATATTAATTAGTGTTCTTTTTGGGGGTGGCAGAGGTAAATTGGTGCCCATGAAGAGCAAAGTGCTGCTCTTCAAGTTTAGAGAGTCAGCAGAGCAACACGTGAACATCACCACAAATACAGGTAGGGTGAGAGAACCCTCAAGAACACCGATGTCCAATACTTTGTCCCTTGTCTTGCACTTGAACTGGTGAGTGTATGGAGCAGGGAGCTCTGCCAGCGAGAGGTCCTGTGCACAGCTCCAGTGACACTCCGGTGGTTTCTGCTGCACTGGGGGTTGTGCAGGGCATGGGCAGAGGGATGCATGCTGCTCAGCGAGGAGCACGTGGGGATTTATACAGCAGAGTCAGAATTTTGTACGAATTGAACATTTTGTCTCGTACTTGATGGAGTGTGGGCCAGCGAAGTACCAGAGCACTGTAGCTCAGCTTGAAATGTGTCACTAGTGCAGTCAGGAGGTGCACGGCACCTTGAAAACCCCTTAGCAAAGAGGCTTTGGGAAATGGCTCTGTAGACTCACCTGTGTTGGACTTGCAGTGGCTTGCATGCAGAGTACCTGTGTGTAGTTGTGGAAGGCTTACGAGTGCTGCCTTTGAACAGCCTCTGCCCCTCTGCTGCTCCATCATCTGCAGGGATGGTGGATCACCCAGTGAGCTGGGACGCAGGTACAAGCCCCTCTGCCAGGGCTGGGCAGTCCTCCTGCTGTGGAGTTGGTTTGAATCTGTTCTTCCCCGGGGTCAGTCTGACTTCAGCGAAGTCACTCCTGATTCAAGGGAGTAAAATTGCGGCTAAGCCCTAAATAAAAGGACCGTGTGAGTTGTTAGTGGCTGAAATGCCATGTGCCATGGAGCGCTTGCTTGAAAAATGAGCAGTATCCTATTTTCTTGCAGTCATTTGGGAATGTGCCACAGGATTGGACTGTCAGAAAGTAAATAAATAGCTGACATGTCTCTCTGTTTATTGGCACTTACCTTAGAAATAAGAAATGCTAATTTTTCTGTTGGGCAACGTTTCCAATTAGTTACTCTTGCTGCTTCTGATGTACACATTTCTGTTTTAGGGCTTCAGCTGCACGGTGTGGGTGTTCTCGTGCCACCCTGTGTTCGGGTGTCCTTGCATTATGGTCTGACAGTCTCTGTCTAATTGGAAACCATTGTGGAACTGGCTGGCAATAGACAGGAATACATTTGTGGGTGTCCTTTGGCTTATTAATAGATTATCTTAAAGGAAGAAGGAAGCAAGAAGCATATAAATACATAGCACAGCTTATTCTGTTTGTCCTCTCGCTCTTTTCGCTGTAGCAATACAATATATTCAAGCAATACAAGTTCAGTCTGTAAGGTTTGCCAAATCCATTACTGATGCTCAGTGGAGACTGAATTAATGCTCATTAATATGAAATATGACAGGCTGATGAGTTATTGCATTACTGAAATTAAAATTCAGTCGGGCGCTGTTAGATGTTTGGTAGCACACAGAAGCTATTCCAAGTACACTTTAAGATGACTTTTGCAGGGAGGAAAGGGGCAGAAAATCAAGGCAAATGGCCCTGTGCAAAATGAACCTGGAGCAAAGTGACCGATTTCAAAGCCTCCTGTGAATTGGTGGCTGAGGAAGGCAGGAGAAGGGCCACCCCTTCTCATGGGAAGCTGTCTTCACCCTCCAGTCTCTCCTCTCTTTTCATGGCCCTTATTTCCCAGCCTTTATGATATCCTGGTTTCAGCAGGGAGCTTTCCCTGCTTGACTTGCTATGTTGCCTCATGCTACAAGGATCTCTTCTTTGCAGTTGTCTGCTGCAAGGAGTTCAGTGAAGTGTTTAGGATTGGTTACGCAGCAAAACCGACACCTGCGTTTGCTGGTGTACTGGGCAGTTAGGGTTGCTGTCACTGTGACAGTAATTAATGTTAGCCTGCGTTTGCAAAGAGCCTGAAATGACACCTCTGAGACACAAGCAGTTCTTTAATTTCATTGGGTGCGAATTCAAATGCCAGTGGTGATACTTTGCAGGCCAGAGCTTGTAACTTATTGCTTCTCGAAGGTGAATAAGAGAAGAGGAACCATTGTACAGTGGGAGGTGTTTTCCTTGAAACTGGGAGAGGAGTTGTAGGAAGGATGAAGTTGTATTTTCATGAAAATCTGTAGACTGAACCTGGTGGGTGTAAAAACAATCTTTAAAGCATGGAAGTGATGCAACCCCTCTCTCACCCAGGCATGCTTATTTAGAAACCTGGTTTGAAACCGTCTAAGGGTTTGCAGTTGCAAAGTAAAACAAGGCTGTAAACTGGTTCCAGCTGTACCCACAGACTGTAAGCAAGTGCCTAGCCGAGCTGGTAACGCAGGGCAGTGCTGCAGTGGAGAACTGCAGCCTGTATCTCCTCCCGAGGGAGGGTGATTCAGCTTGCAAAAGCTCACGGGACTGTGGGTTCACAGCAGCCTGAACAGCCAGCTTCTGCCTGGCACCCCTCTTCCCTTGGCTTTCCCCTCGTTTGGCCTGAGGCTGCGTTCAGCTTGGTGCAAGGTCCCATTCTGGTGGGTCACAGAGTGTGGCTGAAGGGTCAGGGCACTCTGAAGAGCTGAGTCCAGCCTTGTACAGGATGCAGTGTCCCAGGGCATCCCTGGAGAGGGGGCTCGGCACGCAACGTGCATGTGCATGAATGGCGAGAGGCAACTTGCTCTCTCAAGGGTCGTGGTTGTCTCTGTGGCCAAATCCTCGTTGCTTTAGCCTTGCCTTCGTGTACCTGGAGAAGTCCCTTTCCTGGGGCAGGCAGTCCCAGTGCCCCTCCCGGCCCCAGAGCTGGGAAGGTGGCATGTGCTTGCTTCTGGGGGGGTTACACCTGGGGGAGGCATTTATTCCTTGGGCTCTTCTGTACATTGCTGTGGATCCACTTGCTCCTTAGCAATGACAGTGACTTGAAAATGGTTTCCTATTATTTCCCTTTAATACTTCCAACTGTTGAAGTTTCTTTTTTCTTTATCTCCCTGCTGATCTGAACTCCTCGCATCATCCTCTGTCAACCTGGCATCTGGGAGAGAGAAGTAAATATGGCATGCCAAGATTTAACAAGGCAGGCAGCTTTCAAGTGGATTTACAGTGCCTTTGTTACAGTAGTGTGGCCACAGTAACAACAACAACAACAAAGTAAATAGTATTCTTCATTTGCTAATGCAGTTTCTGAGGATCTAAATAGTCCAGGATGTGAAGTACCCAGATAGTAGGTGCTTTAAATTCACATGGGCTGCCCGTACCTTTTATTTTAGATGGCTTAGGCTGCAGGATTGAGTACAAAATTGCTAATTCAGAAAGGCTTGCTGAAGATTAAAGGCTCTCCTGAAATGTGATATTCAGTTCTGTAGGTCGTTTGCTGCAGTTTCCTTCCTGGTATTTTACTTTCCAAATACAAGAAGCAAAAGCCCTTCTGCAAGGTCCAGTGTGAATATTTGATATGTCTAGAGAGAAAGATCTTTCTTTATTCTTTTTACATCTTGGCTGTGACAGCATCTGTTACAGCAACCTTAAACCCCAGCTGGTGGGTAGCGCTGGGTGTTAGTTGTTGGGTTAAAGCAGTAGCTCTGTGTCTGTGCCTCCTCTGGCTGCCGTAGGGCCCTTCCAGGCTTGGAGGGGGGCGGGTGTGGGAGAGCAAGACCCAAGCACAGAGGAATCTGAACCTGTTCTGGTTAAGAGAGTTTGTTGTGCCCAATTCCTAAATCAAATTATCTGCTTGCTGCTTCAACAATGATAAAAATATCAGACGACTTCAAAGCACTGAGGAAAAAAGATCAGGACAGCAAGTGAGTGATAAGATGCAGAGCTTCCATCAACTCATGGCTAAGAGAGCTGCTGGAAGTAATGGCTCCTGGCCCTGCTGCAACAGTTTTACCGGTGATTTCAGCGGGGGCAAGGGGATACTTGCAGCACTGCGATGCCACACCGTCCATCTGGAGATGGATCTGCTCCTCCCTACAGTAAAATGATTTTGGTGATTTGATTTGCCTTCCTACTGCTGAAGGCCAGACAGCTGGGGGGACTGTCTCTTTTGTGAACAAGCCTATGCTGGGGAGTAGCACAGCTGAGTTTGCTGTGGCAGGGCTGTCCCAGTGTCTCCCATCTGCAGCTCCTGCTACCACCTGCCTCAGTCAGGCATGCTAACAAGGCATCAACCCTGCAGCAGAGAGGAAGCAAAGCTATTTCCCACGTCCCCTGAGGCTAGGTGAGCTGGAAAGGGAAACTGAGATTAGACACAGGAATAACTCTTAAGTCTAGGGTAGAGCTGGAATAGGCTGCTGAGGGCAGGGGTGGAATTGTTAGTGCTTTTAAGTACTTGTCAGACATCTTGCAAGAATAGTTTGGGTGTAGAGCTGAGCCAGTTCTGGGGTGGGGAGATAGATCAGATAGCTTTTTAAGGGTGTGTGTCCCCAGCCTTGTCCCTATAATGCTCTGGGAAGGGGTGGGAAATACACACTTACCCTGCACTCACCTGACATTAGAACAATTCCCTTGTCCAGCTTGTTAAATATTTCACCGACGACTGAGTGTTGGTCAAGCATGTGGCAAAGTCCTTTTGAAAATGCACCTGAGCGTCCCCTGGCCAGCGTCAGTGAGGTCGCCGCGTTGCTGGGATTGGAGTTAGTGCTGTGGCACAACTGGGTGCTTAGTGGAGCCTTTGATCATCTGTAGTGGTGATCGAAGCGGGTTCTTGTTACTGCTGTAATCCCTTACATGAAATTGCTCTATTTTGGTGCCTCCGAATCAAAGTATGAGATAATTTTGTCTGGTTCTGCCAGCTTGCTGTGAAAGCAGGTGAATCAATGGGATTGTTTCTTCTTTGCAAGTTAACAGCCCTGTTCAAGTCACGCTGCAGGAATGAAAGGTCACTAAGGTAGAAAGTCCTTTGACATTGTTGGATGCTACTGTTAGAGTCATAGAAAACAGCAGTTTTTCTTCTGCCATGGGATGGTACTGAATGCACTGTGCTGAGATTGTTTCTTTCCCTGCAGGATTATTTCTACCAGCTCACCTGCATCACAGAAAGGGAAAAGTTTATTGTGCCAATCCGAGCTATCGGTGCCCGAGCTATCCTGGACTTCCCTGACCAGCTGAACTTCTCCGTCTGTCCAGTCAAGTACAGCTCCCAGAAAACTCTGCTGGTTCGCAACGTCGGTAACCGGGAGGCTCGCTACCGCATCAGCACTGAGAGGTAAAGGAGCTCGTCTTCTTTGTGTAAAACACTGTTGCATGATAACATGGTTGGTAACAACATGGAACCAGAGCATCTGAGCTGCTGTATTGCAGCTGCAGCTGGAAACGGGCAGGACACGTGGGGTTTGCTGTTGCTTATAGTGTTTAAGCGTGACGCAACCTTTGATAAAACTCTGCGTGCTGCAGCGAGGTTTTGTACTGCAGGGGTGTCTCCAACACAGCATCTCGCAAGAGTGGTTCTGTTAGATTGAAAGAGCAAGTGAAGGAAGGCAACCTGGCTGCCCGTGGGCTGTGTAAGATGCTGCGTGGCAGGAGACAGCTCTGGGAGCTCGGTTCCTGTAGACCAAACGCGGTGTCAAGAAATGGGCAAGCTGTGAGCTGGTGAGAGAGACATTTAAGAATTTACCAGCAGCTTTTTCATGACCACTTTTTCATGAAGGGAGAAAACCACCAAATTGCAAGTGCCATTAGAGATCGTAGATCAAAGCAATTGGTATTGAGGCCCTGACAAGAACACTGTGTGGTCCAGGAACTTTGTTTTCCAGTAGGTTTGGTCTGGTCCCTGGGACCAAATATTAAGCAGAATGAGCTTTTAGGTGGAGATGAGCAGACACTGGCTTCAAAACTGCACCACAGCCCCAAAGCAACATGCTAATGAGGGCACAGGCAAAAGATGCAGCAAGTGTCTGGTGCATGGGTTGGGGGCCTTTTCTTCTAGAGCTTTATCTCTCCCAGATTTCCTGGAGAGTGCTGGAATCTGTAGGGATCCAGCTCACAACCTCCTGATCCTGAGTACCTTCTGAAACAGTTACATACCAGTGTCGGCCAAAGACACCCATGCTCTGGGAGGCTGCAAGCACGTGGTGTTACGGTGGTCCCGAATCAAATGCCTGACATGAGTTGTGTTGTGGACAGCCTGTCCTGCTCCTTTTGGTCTCAGAAGACAGTCACCGGTTTCCCAGTTTGCTGAATGGGAGAGGGTGGTGCAGCTGCAGGGAGACTGGTTCAATTGGCTGATAATTCGTGGTGAGTTGCTTGGTCCCAGAGGTCTTGGTGTAGGAGCTGAGGTCAAGAATGCAGCAAAGACCAGTGGTCTGACTTGGTGCACCTGAGTTGCTTCAACTTCTTCTCCAGGAAAACAGGGCTCAAAAGGCTGCTCTTTACTTTTCTCTTGTGAAACGTGAGGGTTCAAGAGGAGCTTCCACCAAAGCCTGGCAAGGTATTTAAGCAGGCTTCTAGGATGCTATTTAAGGAGGCTGCTTCTTTTCCCTGTGGAAACACGTAGACAGGAACTTGTAAATCACTGCACAGTTTTCCTCTGGGATCTCCAGATCTAGTTGTTGCCACCAAAATAAATACTCAGTAAAAGTCTAGCATATTTTTGCAATGTACTCTCCAGCTCTTCTATTGAGTGATACAGCACATGTCGAATCCTGCTTGATATGGATTTTAAGAGTTTCTGAACTTCAGCAATTAAATATTTTGGTCCTGATTTGCAATAAAGAAATGGGAAGCATTGCAAACGTTTTATTTCAAACTACACAAAAAAATATTCTGAACAACTGGGTTGCATGTGTACAGGGATGGAAAGCTGGTATGATTTCCTTTGTCAGCTGAGGGCATCTGCCATCTCTTCCATTTCATTATGAACTTTTGAAAGCCACTTTGAAATTTCAAACAGATTTAAATCTTTGAATGTAAGTAGCATTTTATTCTAATTAAGTTGCCCTGACTTTCGTTCAGATTTCTTTTTAAATACTCTTAAAAGAGTATTTAAAAACACATGCTTGCATGTGAGAGGAGGAGGAGGATGATTAGTGGTGTAGAAGGGAGTGAGAGATCTGTCTAAGCTTAGATCCGTCAGGTGACCTCTGTATCCTTTATTCTCTATCTAAACAATTTAAACTTGTGTTTTCTGGCCTGAGCATATTCAGGCTCTTGCCCATTCACAAGTCAGCTGCAGATGCCACCATTTCCTAGTCCATCGTGCTGCTCATATCGTGTTTCCTTGCAGCTTTTCTCTGGATTTCCTTCTCTGTGGCACCAAGCATAACCTGTTTGCCTTCACCTTCAGTGCATTTTTCAGCCCATCTCCAATCCTAACCTTTCCCCTCAGTACTGAGAGCTCAGCTCTTGCATCTGGTCACTTCATGATGACGTTCCCTGCCTGTTACTCATTTATCTAAAGGCTTTGATGTTTTCTGTTGTGCATTTCCCTCCAGGGAAGAGCTCTTAAGTGAAGCCATGGGGCCAATTCAGCATCCTTCTGCTGTTCCCCGTTCGGAGCTCTCCCTTGCCATGGTTTCTACCAGAAGCATGGCTGCATTTTGACCACTTTTTCATGAAGGGAGAAAACCACCAAAGCACTCCCCATTATGCAGTCTGGCTTTGTGCCTCTCCTCCCTCTGCATGTCCATACCCAGCTCTTAACTGCATAGCATGGTAATAAAAAATAAGAATAGTATAAATAGAGAAAGTCTCTTCGTGTTGTCGCATTGTTAAGGCAGGACAATGAGTTTCTGCTCCATGACATTCACAGAGATAAATGTCATTCCAGTACATTCCACTTGAAAATGGTGTCTGGAAGCAGATCTCAGTGCAGCACTGCCTTTTCCTGACATTGCTGACATGCTATGCCATGCTATGGGGCTAGAGGGGATCAATCCGAGATAAGATCCATTTAGGAATGTCCCCACCAAGCTCTGAAAGCTCAGGAAATTATCCTGCAAGGCACAGTGCCTCGAGCCCCCTTGCATCCCTCCCTGTAGTACCCATACGCTGCATGGAGGCGTGAGATTGGCCAGTTACCATAGGACGTGCAAAGACCATCCAAGGACATGAAAGTAGAGCCTAGGTGCAGTGAAAGAGGGAAATACAGAGCTTGCGAGATGCTGACTCCACACAGGATTTCTCAGCACAGAGATGGAGTCTTGGATGCTTTGACTGTAGCAGACTGGGTTTACTGGAATAGTTATACTGCTTGACTTTGGCTGTTATACCATTACTAAAAACTAATATATGCTAAGATTAAACGACCTTTGGTTTTTTTCCTGCAATAGATCTTAGTGGACAGAAGAGGCAATTCAATCACCAGTAATTTTACTGTCTTCCTTGGGTGTGGAGGTAGCTTGTAATGAAATCAATTCTCCCAAACTCAAATGATTGTATAATGCACCAGTAGACCAGAGAAAGGTTGGCTGCAGAAGATAAACACGCCACGGCACTTGAAGTGTATTGCAGCCTCCTTGCACACTGCATGTGCCAAAGGTGTGGTTGCAGGAGAACAGGCGGCATGGTGGTTTGAGAGCCTGGGCCACAGAACTGCCAGCTTTGTTCACTTGTCAGTCGTGTTTCTCAATTCTGTCAGGAGTATTTGGCCTTTGGTATCATCATGGGATGCCCAACTGTCAAGATGGTGAAAGTAAGCAAGATGTAAATGCCAAAATATATCATTATGAAATTGCTTACAAATCTAGTGTTGCTTTCTTTCTGAAGGGCAATAACAGGCAAGATCTTGGCAAGTACTAATGGGCAGGTCTCTCCTACATTGGTGTGGCTAGATAAGTTTATACAAGCTGGGGACTGCAAGGTGCCATTGGGAGATCTGGACTTGTGAAAGTTTAGATTTCGTACAACAAAGCAAACCTACAAATGCACGTAGTTAAAAAGCATGTCAGAAGAAAACGAGCTATTAAAAAACCTCCAAACCTTATCTTTCGTGTCTTTCAGGAGCAGTAGTGATTCATTAGAAGGGTAGATCTAACAGGATGAGAATTATCCTAAAGAACAGCTCACACTTAATCGATAAAAAGCCAACGTCTATCCCGCTAGCGTCATCTCTCGGCAGTGGTTTTCATTTGGCTATGACAATGTGTCAGGGATGTCTCCTTAGCATCTCTTCTTATCTGTAGGCTGCAGACAACAGCTTAGTGACGGTGACTGAAATTCAGGGGAGTTAAGTTTAACCATGGAGCTTGCATCTTTGGGTCTTGGAGAACCAGGTCCATGTGAGGAATAACGAGCTCCTGCTACAGCAGTAAGAGAGTTGTCTTGTGGGTACAGCATGGGGTGGGATGTAGGACATGCAGTGTCTGATCTGTGCTCCGTTTCTCAGTCCTGAGAACTGAGTCCTGAACTTGGTTGGATCCTCTTCTTCTGATAATTTGAAGAGATGAAGATATCTTCAGGAGTGTTCTTCCCATCCTATCCCATCCATCTGAGGGCAGGAGTATGTAGACATGGGGAAGGAGTAGGAAGGTGATGGGATGGGAGGTAGTGCTGAAGTGTTGCCCGGGATCCCCCTTAACTGGCAGCTTTTCTGTTCTGGCAACATTTCTGAAACAAAAAAAAAAAAAAGGAAAAAACCAAAATCTCTGCCTTTCCCACACCAGGCAATGACCCCACCCAAGCCCTGGCAGAGACCTGCAGCAGTCCTGGCTTAACCATCAGTGCGGATGCAGGACCGTGTAGAACAGCCCAGTTCTGAGGCTGGTGGTGCCTTGTCTTTCCTCCGCTCTCTCCAGAGTCTCAGGTCCAGCACACAAACATTGCAGGCCCCGTGCTTCGGTGGCAATGCTCTCGCTGGTTGTAATGGGAGCAGGTCAGGCCCCTAATTGCAGCGATATCTCCTTAATGAGCAGAAACTCCAGCAATTTCATCAGCTGTCACTACTTACATGAACAAAGTTCAGCTTGCGCATCGCTCCAGTTGTTCTCAATATTTTTGTGTGTGTTGCGTTCTCTAAGCATGGTAAAACTCTCCAGAACATGTTTTTAAGGTGACAAATTGACCACCAGCAAAGCACTAAACCCAATAACTTTTGTTTTCTAAGTGGGGCTGTAGAAGAGCCACGAAGCCCAGCTGCAGAAGCATGTTTCACCTGACTTGTCCCTTTGCATTAAAGCACTGAGTTTTGTGTCTGTCAGCCAAGAGCCGTTTACCTAGTGACAAATCATAATTGCTCATATTAAATCCAAAGTACCCCAACACATTTTCATAATTATTTCCAATGCATTGCACAGAATTTGCCTGGTGGGCCAAGCAAACAGTTATTGAGCTTGGATTACAACTCAGAGTCCCAGATTGCAGTGCTTGTGAATACACAGAAAACCTCCTGTTAAACTCGCCTTGATGTGCTCCTGGTAATGGCACTTCATGTAGCTGGGGGTTTAATGGTTCAGGATGTAAATGGGATCCTCCTTCCGTGTCTTGTTTCCATGTCGTTGTATCGCTCTAATCTGCGTTTGCACTTATTCATCTTTTCCTGATTGTTCCTTTTCTTAGAGCAGCTTTCATTGTAATGCCAATGAAACGTGCCCTTTCTTAGGCTAAACTAGGATGTTTTCAAGGTAAAAAAATGAATTCTGCAATTTAAACCACAATTATTCTCCGGTCTTCCAGAAAGACACTTATCCTCCCTGTCTGATTCCTAGGCTGCAGTCTCACTGGGACAGGTAATGCCCTGACATTTGCATCTCTTGAGGTGGAGTTTATATGTGGCAGGGAAAGACAGATTCCTGAGGAAGTCAGTGTCAAGTTGTGCAGGCAGATAGCTCTCACCATCTCTGTGCTCCTCAAAACCCATCCTCTGGCTGTATTGCTAGCAGTCGGACTCCTGAGCCTCCCTGCAGAGAAGGGGATGCAGAGTATGGGGGAGATGAGGTCGTTTGACACCACAGGATGTTCAGAGAGCTGGATCTCTTCAGAAGTGAGAGTCAGTAGAGCCATTTCTGATCCTCTGTGTTCTGTTTTTTTCTACTGACTGTGGCTTGTTTGCTTCTTGCTTGCACAAGTGAGCTGAAGTGGAGCAGACTGCAAAAGGAGTATAGTCCCCGAATCGCCCACAGTAGCCCTGATGTGTCTCTTTCTCTGCGTTGCAGCCCCTTCTCTGTGGATCCCTCCATTGGGACTCTTGGGATTGGTGATGCCATGCAAGTAACAGTGGAGTTTCACCCGCTGAAGACCGGGGATCATTCCAGTTCCCTGGTAGTTCACTATGACACAGGTAAGTGCTGGGCACTGCGTGGTGCACGCTCTCTGCATCCTTCAGAGCAGAGCCCTTTCTAAGCAGAATAATGTTAAACTTGCTTTGCAAACTACTTCTAAAAGCTTTTCTTTCAAAACCTCTGCACGTTTCAGTGCTTAGAAGGGAGCAGATAAGGGGCAAAGGCTGAGTCTGTTCTGTGTGTCCTGTGTGGCTGTGTGCTGGTCCATCCCTGGTGTCAGCACGGTGTTCTCTACCCAGCACGCCCCCGTGACAGTCATCTACCATCATTTCCCGTTGTCGCAGCCACCTTAATTCCCTCTCCAGGTGTGCCTCCCCTGTCCTTTACCTCAGGGAAAAAGTGACAAATAGTTGGTGTTTAGGGGGTTGTTAAAGTGGATCCCCTCAAGCAGGAATGAGATTTTTGGCAGGCTGTTTTGCTGGGAGTTGCTGAGTGGAGGAAGGAGGAACCTTGGTTCTCCATTGCAGTGTGCACATGCAGGTGTGAAGTGTTATTCCTAGACAATGCTCTGTTTGAAGTGTAACGTGGGGAATGCGTGTCTCTGTCGGACTCTCTCTAAATGCCCCCTGTCTCTTACACACCCCTGTCCCCTGTACTGCTTCTCCGTTGTCTTGCCACAGACCCTTTTTTTATGTTGCCCTCTACCCACCTACATCCCACACTTCACAGCATCAGGACTGAAGCAGCCAGGACTTGAGGGCTCTTGGGGTTTGGCAGGGAGCGCTCGCTGCCTCCCGAGATAGGTATAAAATTTATACTAGGGTACGAGAAGCCAAGCTCAGGCCACAGAAATGCTGTCAGCTTTATAAGTCACTTAAGAGTAAGTGGGAAAAACTCAAGAAAAAGGTGTGATGTTAAAATGCTTCTGTCTGCCTTGGTTCAGCAGAGGTATCTTGTGATGCTGGTCGAGACACTTCCTCAGTTGCCTGAATGCATTTGGTGTGCATTTTCTCTTGCCTGAAAGAGAGGTTTGTTTTGTCCCTGTTCCTGAACTTCGGTCCTGGGAAGTGTGATGTCCTCACCTGGGTGCTGCTGTGATGCTTTAGCCCAGCAATGAGCATTTTATTGTCTTGAGTTTGTAGAAGTTCTAGAAATGCTCCTATATCTTCCAAATGCTCTTTGTAGGCTTCTGAGTTATCACAGCTTTGTTTAATGTTTTTCAGTCAATGACACATTCACAGAGAATGGTTTATGCTCACTCAGAGAAGCTCATTGGTTTGGGTAGCACTGTCTTGACAGAACTACTGAAATTTCAGAGAACGACAAAAGGTGCCTCATTTGTATGCATATAGGGAACCTATAGGATAAACTTCAGAGGGACAGATCTTTTTCTGGGTTAGATCAGGGCTAACTACCCTAGAGGTTAGGGCTGTGGGGTTTATACCATGTGAAATGAACAGTCCAAGTGAAGAATCCAGGGCCAGGATCTTCACAGCTTGCTTTGAAAACCTGAGTCTTGTTCTTACTGAAACACCTGATTCCTCCAAGGTTAATCTTTGCAAAAGTGATTTTCATGGATAGGCCACAGGGACCAAACTATCTGCTGGCTCTGGGATAGGCAACCTCCCCGGAACATGGTGCAGCCACCTGGGAGATGAAGGCAGGATTCGTTCCTGCCTGTCAGTACAGCGCTGCAGTTATTTTTCAATAAACCACAGACTGAGAAGGAGAGCAAGGAATGATTAAGGGATTGTCTCTCAAACTTTGAAGCATACAATTAAGTAAAAGGCTGCTGAGATTAATTGCTGAAGTGAAACTGAACCATTTAATCAGTCTTAAAAGCTGCTTGTTGCAGGTGTAGTGCAGAGCAGCAGACAATGTTGCCCAACCTGGCGGGGCGAGCCCTGGCTGATTTGTCCTGCGCTAAGTCAGACTCCCTGTGACTCGCATACAGAAAGCAGCTGGGTTGCTCTTTCAGAGCCACCAACAGACTGTTTCTTATGAAACAGAGGCACTAAGAGCAAAATATCAGTGTAGGGTGTTGGGAGGCATTTTCCTTGCTTTACTGTGTGTCTGTATTGACTTGCTCACAAGTGGCAGCAGTTCTCAGTGAATCACACTGTTGTTAGTGTGACTGACGCAGGATCAGGTGCATGTTGCGTGGGTTTAGTTTTTGCTGAACTTGAGTCAAATCTGTCCCTAGCATTGCTTAAGCAGACATGGAGCTCTTCCCTTTGCCTGCTATTTGGTTGATTAGAATTGTGTGTCCTTTAGACTGTCCTGGTTAGGAGCACAGGTGTTGTCCCCTGGATAGACTGTCTATGTGGTGGTAGTCGTGTTGCTACAAACTTTACAGGTGAGTGTGAAGAAAATGTCTTTGCTGCTAAGAGCATAATGATTTACAATGAAAATTTGACCTTCACTGCTTTACATGTCCAAACTCCTCCATTTCCCCCATGTACATGGGTCTGGGTGTGAAAAATCCCAGCTCATACTCCAGCTGGGAATGTAAACGTGTCGGGATGCTGAATCCCTTTCTTCAGGTAAAATTGGTGCTGGTTTTGGCTGAACCGGCTTACTTGGTAAATGATGCCACCCATGCAAGGGCTTGGCGGTGTATTAGTGGTCCTGTACACATGCAGGAAACTCATGAAATCCCAGCCCTGGTTGTTTACTGCTGTTTGAGGTTGAATAAGTAACTGTAGCGTGGACGTGCCAGCACCTCTGAACATCTCAGCTACCCACAAGGATAAAGCATCCGAGAAAAGCACTGCCTTGCTGTGATAGTCATCTGTGGTTTTGTGTAGGCTTTGGAGAAAACCACCACCCTTGCAGAGCTCTGTTCTCTTTCCTTTAAGAACCCCCTTTCGACCAAGGGTCTTGTCATCTGTCTTGCAAGGCTGGCATTGCAATCAGTGGCTTCCAGGAACTTGTTTGAAAATGAAATGAAAATCCTCTTGATGTAGTCTCTGGATCAAGCCTTTTCCTTTCTCTTTTTTCTCCTTTGTAAATCCACTGAGGCATGTGGACAGGCAGCAGGGTTTAACTGAGGTTTAGCCCTTGTTGTGCTGCATTTTCCATTCCTGAGATCACTCAAACAAGTTGCTGAGTGTTCTCAATTTGCACTGACTTCAGCCAGAATGGAGGAGGCTCAGTACTTGTCTGAGCAAACTCTCTACCTCGTTACATACTTGAGTCGTCCTTGTATTGTGCAGGATACCAGGGTGGGAATACCGAAAACATTTTCTGGTTTTAATCTTAGTCTTGTGCCAGTGTTTACAGGGGCTCTGACGTTGCCGTGAGTAGCGTTAAGTTACTGTTGAGCTAAATTCATGGCAACAGACCGTGAGCTTCTGACGGCCACCGCTGTGTGCCACTGCCACTCCAGTCCGCAGTTGTTCATCTTCATGCACTTCTCCATTCCTTCCACACCAGGCAGATTTATAGTAGCTGCTTACAAGTGCTAAGAGGTGGGGAAATCTTCCACTTCCTAAGCAGCAGCCCCTTTTGAATCCAAAGCTTCCCTGTAGTGCGCTAACCGATGTAATTCTTTTTTATTTGTGTTTAGTGCTGGCAGATGGTTAGAAACTTACATTGTTCTGTGAGTTTTTAAAGAAGATCTTGTTTCCCGTGTTATCCCAAGGTGTAAGCCAGACTGATGCTGTACAAGAGGCTTCTCTAGATTTTCCTTGGGCTATCAGGCATTTAAAAACTTTGCAAAGGGATTTTTCTTTCTGCCTGTCGTAGGTGGTGAGTGCACGTTGTGCTTTCTTCCCTTCGCTTGTGAGAATTCCCGGCAGTGTAGCTGGTTTCTGTCAGACTTTTATGTTCTTGTACATCTGCTTCAAAGTGAGTGGAGGGAGTCATATATTGTAGGCAAAAGAGGTGTAAATAGGAGTTTGTGCAATTCTATGTTGTCTTTGCATCTTAATAGTAGCAGCACTGCAACAGAGCGAGGATTGGTAACTAATACTTTATACAACTGATTGGTTATATGCTTTTATAGTTCAAATCACTTAGATTGATGGGTGAGTCTAGTTGGTCTCCAAAGTGTTCATTTCTGTCAAAACAGCTAATAGGTAACAACTGTTTCCTGTCTTTGTTCCCCTCTTCTAGAACTGCTTGTAATAATGAATTTTTCTTATACTGTTTTAGATAAGGCCATTCTGCTCCTTGCAGAGTATGGCCCCTCTCCAGGGCCTTGTGTTTCAAGAGAGATGATCTGTCACTTTGAGGGTAGATGAAGGGGAATTACGTTTGTGCTTCATTTGCTTGAG
This sequence comes from Strix aluco, assembly GCF_031877795.1. Taxonomy (NCBI): domain Eukaryota; kingdom Metazoa; phylum Chordata; class Aves; order Strigiformes; family Strigidae; genus Strix; species Strix aluco. The sequence continues at coordinate 4,379,286 of NC_133940.1, read as the reverse complement.
GTTTCTTTGCACAGCTTTGTAGCTCCACAACTCCGTAACACCCCTCTGAACAAAAACCCTGCTCAGCAACCCATGGAGTTGACTGTGTGAGCACAGACTGGGATGTATGTACTAGGAGGGTCACTTGGAAGTTAAAAATCTCCTTCTGGCTGTTTTGTTCATCCTCAGGCATGCACAGAAACAGACTTCTGCGTGACGCTGCATACCCCATTTTTAGCACATGAAAGATTTCTGGAAGAATGTGGTTTTCATCTCTTTGCAGGACACCCTTGACCGCAGCTTGTCTACTCTATCATCAGTGGAAATCACTGACATGTTCTGAAGTGTCATTACCGGGGGATGTGTTTCAGGGCAGAACTGACCATTCATTAGCCTCCTTTCCTTGTGGATCGATCAGCATCTGCTGAGAAGCAGAAGAGCAGCTTGAAGGGTCACTGATTTATTAGGTGGTCTATTGGGCATGTCTTTGCCAGGCAATCGGAATGAAAGTTCCTGCACCATTTTCCCCATGGCCAAAAGCAATGTTTCAGCCAGTCAGGTACCCCAGCGTATCGTTACTGTAGTAGCAATAATGGTTAAAAATAGCCCGCGGCATCCTGGGTATGCGGCAGTGGTCTTTCATCATCCGACGGTTTCATCGTCCTTTTCAATACATTCTGCGAAGCTCCTTCATGCTGGGCAGGACAAAGCCTCCGTGCTGGCTCCCAGATATTCCTGTGCTGGAGTATTTCATCCTGGAACGAGGCAAACAGTTCTTCCTAAGCACAGTGCAGAGGGGTGATGGGGAATGCTGTGGGTGCTCGGTCACAGAAGGATGCACAGCGAGAGCCTGACTGCAGAGGAGATGACTTAACGTGCAGGAGAGCTGTCTGAAGAACCTGCAGCCTGTCCTGTGGAGCACTGCTGGCTGGTCACTGCTTTCCACCTCCCTTTTCATCTCCATCTGTTGTCTTACGGCTCCTTGCAGGGCCTCTGGGGTAGAGACCCTCTTCTTGCACTGTGCTGCGTGGGCTCAGTGGGCGCTTTGCCGAGGCCGGGGCCGTGCTGGGGACTCTGACCGTTACAGCAATACCTGTGGCCACAGTAATGACGAGGATGCTCTGAGCTTTGTTGTAGCCTGGGAATGGTTCTTTGGAAACACCTGTGTTAGCAGCAGCAGTGATTTAGTGGTGAGGTTTATAAACGAGGTCTGGAGTAAATAACGTGATGGTTTAATGATGTCTGAAGGCAGCTCCTGAACACCACCTCGGAGAAGCACTTACAAATGACTGTCGCTGCTCTGCGTTTTGCTCTAGGGCTGGAAATACAAGCGTGGGGACGGACAGACGGCCTTTCTCAGGCCGGCAGAGACTCGGTGCATCTTTTAGGTGAAGCCATTAGCTTCCCAACAGCGAAACAGCTCAGAGCAGTGCTCCTGACTCTGATCTAGTGGTAGCTCTGTGGGAGACGCAGCAAAAACCACATGGTGGGGGGGCTGGATCAGGCTGTAGGTGACTTCTCCAGCTCTCCAGAGATCACTTAGCCTGGTGAAGTGACTCGCTTCTCCGGCGGTGAAGTGGTAACAGAGACCTCTGCACGCTGTTTGAAAAACAAGGATATGCCGGCAGTGGAGGCAGCTGGGTATGATAGTAGCAGGAGCAAAAGAATTACTTATCATAGGTCGATATGGGGGTACAGTAACATCCTTTTGAGTGAAGAGCTCTGCTTTCATTGCTTGCTTGTATTTTCAGTGAAAAAGCAGCAGGACCTGTCTCTCTCCAGCTGCGTTCATAGAAGAGATGAGAGCAAGGCACTGTCTTCTGACAGACTGGGCAAATGAAATTACACTTGCTTTCCATGCTACCTAAATATTCCAAATTTGACTGTCATTCACTCCTAAAAAGATTTAAAATCCAAATTCAGCAGAGAGGGAGACACAGGGATAGAGGAAGAATATGTCTTGGTGAAGACAAAATGCATCAGGGTGCTGTTTTGTTTCTGTTCAGTCCAATCAATCTGGGTACCAGCTTCCTAATGTTTAGAGCAGTAATCAATGAAGGAAAGTACCAGCTGTTGAATACTAGGAAAGCGTTCTTCATAAAACCTGAAATTTGTTTTGAAATCTTGTGCAAGGGTTTGCTCATCCATTCATTGAGCTATACTTTCAGGCTAAACAAAATCTGTCTTTCTGTTTAAGAACAGTTTGTACTGCTCTGAAAATTATTCCCCCTTGCACCAGGATGATCATGTAGTATTAGAAGAATTCAGAAAGATGTTTTAGCTGTTCTGTAAATTCTCTCTTTGTCTGTTTCCCTGCACAACAGGAGCCCCACAGAGTATGACCCAATGCTAGATTTCTTACTTCAAGATAGTGAAAAGTTATCATGGTGTGCTCAGATACCTGTGTCCGTAGTCACGCAGATGGATGCTGGGATAAAACACAGTGGTGTTTCTGCTGTGTCAAAGAGCATCGCTCAGGAGTGCACAACCCAAAGCATCTGCTCTACTGCTCTATAAAAAGTCTAGCTTTTAATTTCAAGTTCAGGCATTGCTTTGTTCAGGTTGCAGAGAGAAAGCTGTGTCCTGCCACCTGTAGGAAATGTATCAAAAACATGTAAGAATGAGAGAGTTGACAGCCTGTAATAAGATCATGTTGTGTAAATAACGATAGGGCAGACACATCTAGATTCAGTAAATGTGCTTTCATGGCAGCCAGGCATCCCAAACCACAACCATGGACATTACCCTGTCAAGTGAAATACCTAGTGCTCCGTCACTGTTACAGTACAGAGGGTTTTTTTAAAAAACTTATCTATTAAACAGCCAAGAGTCTTAAATGAAATGTCACATCTAATTTGACACCAAGACATGCAGCCTGCAGCCGCCCATGGCCGACCCTGGCAGGTCCGCTCTCTGTGTCAGCTCATCGGCCTGGCAGACAGATCCGTGGCTTCCTCCTGACTCTCTGGCAGCTGTGCAGGCTCTCCTGGACCCAGAGATTTGTGGGTTTATGTATTCAGCACGATGCTGAATGCTCTCTGTGGTAGAAGGTGCTCCAGCAAACCCTCCAGCCTTCAGAAGAGTCCTCGGTGCCTGCAGCCAGGAGCGCAGGGGTGGCTGCGTCCCCAGCTCCTCCCCGGGAGAGCAGCAATAGGGGATGTTTAGCCAATTGTGTGGAAACAGGCAGTGCATATGCTTTCTCCCTCGTGGGCTCTAGAGTTAGCATTTTTCTGTGCTGGAGGCTTTATTCTCATCGCTGCTTAATAGCTTCTGATGGCTTTATCTTCAAAGAATTTGTCCAGTTGCTCTCTGGATTTACAGCTGTTAGCCTCTACAGCCTCCTGTGGCAGTGTGTTCCAAAGGAAGGAATACTCCCTGGAAAAGTACTACCACTTTTGTGTAATTTCTGACTAATAACATTATTTCAGGCCCTCAGGTTCCTGTTTTATGACAAATAGTGACCAATTTTTCCTTATTCACGTTTCCCAGGCCATTCATGCTTTTACAAGCCTCTCCCATCTATCTCCCATATGATTTCTAGGATGAGGAGTCCTATTCAATCTTCTTATAAAAGCTGCTTCATACTTTTAATTGTTCCTTCTGCCCTTCTCTATTTAGCTTCAAATGCTTCAGCTTGTTTTTTGAGATCAGAACTATACCCAGTATTTCAAGACACATGTGGCCATGGGTTTAGACAGTGAGACGATGATAGTTTTCATGGTGTTTATTTTGCAGTAGTTTGTCATCTTGATCGTTGTAGAGCGCTGGCTCATGTTTCCATAAACCCGAGCTCGAAGCACTGTGCATGTCTCCCATTTCTTGGCTCCTGGCTCCTTTGCTTGCCAATATATGCCAAGGACTCAGTGGAGGGAGAGGCAATGCTTATAAAGCGTACCCACCTCTGTAACCCTCCTGAACATCAGTTATTTCTGTATGCCAAGTTGTCCATTATAGAAAGCAGATTATCCAGTCATTGTAAACATTGCTGCTGTCCTCGCAACGTAACTCATCTCTGGCCACAAATCCCTACCACTCCAGACTCCCTTAAGAGCAGAGAAATTGAGGCTATACAGGCATGAAGGCTGAATTCTCGTTGTGTGGAGATGAGTGAATGACTCTAGAGATCTACTGGTTTAAGGGTGAGTCTTGCTTCATTCCCCAGTGTCCCCCCAAAAGAGGGGACTCCTTTTTTTTTTTTTTTTCCTGGAATGAATGTGATTCTGCTGTGTTGTGTCTGGCTTAGGATTTCAGGAGTCCACCCAGCACACATCCAGCTCTCTCCCTGTGTTGTTGCACGGTAGCCGTTTAAAGGCAGGTCCGTTTGCTGGCTGCCTTGCTGTGACCTGTGCAGTGAGGAGGAGGCTCTGCCTTTGCAGAGGGATGCTCTCCAGGCTATGGCCGGGTTGCTGCACTTGTCTGTGGGGGCTGGCTCTGAGGCTTTAAGCACCACTCCACAGAAATGCCATTTCTAGAGAGCATGTCTGATGTTTGCTGTTTGCATCTCACCTGGGAAACACTTGCCTGCAAGAGGAAGAGTGGGCTTGGTACTGAAGTTTGAGCTCATTTGACTCCCAGGAGTTACTTGGCTGGGAAGAAGGAAGGTTTGAAGCTCTGGAAATGAGGGAGCCTGTGGTGGGAGTCTGTTCGGGAGGGTGACGTGCTGGCAGGTACTCCAGCAAGGCTCCAGTCGTTAGTCAGTTGATGTGCACAGCCCGGGACACTCTCCTCTTCAGCTGGGTCTGAGGTGGAAAGCAAAGATGCCTTCGCTCTGGTCGTTGGATGGCTTGGGAAGATGCAGCGTAGACTTGCAGACTCAGGCATAAGCAACAGGGTCCCGGCTGAGGAAATGGGCTTGCAGGACTGTAATGGGCAGGTTGGGGTGGGCCATGCCCCACCAGTCTCGTTTTGACATGTCTTCACAAACCCACAGCAAGTGAGGGCGCTGCTTCTACAACACAGTGAAGCTCTCTTCTGTGTCCCATCCTGCCCTGGGCTGTCACTTGTTCCTCTGAACCTCCCTTTCCTGCCCACGTGCCCCCAGGCATCTTTGCTTGTCAGCAACAAGGGGTCAGGAGAGACACAACACTGGGCAAGCCCTGACTGAGGTGGGACTCCTCAGAGTCACCCGAATGACTTGGATGCAGAATTGCCTGTGACTTGATTGAGATGGCAACCCAAAGGCCACCTGAGCACATCTGAAAAATCTCACTGTAAATACTGTGACCTTGGGGATAAATCTCTACAAACACACCCAGAAATAAGGTGCTGACGGTGGTGCCCAGGACATCCTCATTCTGTACACAGGCAGCTGTCAGGATGTGATAAATGTGCTGATCTGTGGAACTGCTAATACAGGTAAAAGCTGTAACAATTTCTTCTGTTACTGGTGGCTTGCTTTGTTCCTCGTACTTCCATCAGCAAGTGAGATGAGCAAAGACTCCCCTTTGCTTTTTTCCAGGTGAAGATATTCACACAAGCCTTTATGGAGCAGCTGTAGATGTCAACATCAGGCTGGCCAGGAGCTCCCTGACAGTTGAGAAGACTTACCTCACGCTGTCAAACCACAGATCTGTGGTCATCCACAATCGGAGTGAAATCATAGTCCATTTCCAGTGGAAGGCTTTTGTTACTCAGGAAGAGGAAGATTATCAGAAGCTGAGGTTTGTTCCAAAGATTCATTTCAGTAAGATACACTGCCCAAGGGTAAAACTAACGTATGGCCTCAAGGGGTGTTGGTGCATTGAATGGTTTAGGACAAGTAAACCATCTAGGGCATCAGGTTACGTGTCCCTGGAGCTCAGTGCCTCCCATTCCAGCTCCATCCATGCTCCAGCTGAGGATGGTGTTTTGGGGAGGAAAGGCTGATTGCAGTGACTGGATTTCCTCAGAGAGCAAATTTGCTTTGTGGGAGCACCAAACCACTGAGGTCCAGAGACCCCTGGCTATGGAGGGTCCATGAGGCTGAGGAGAGTGTCAGCACTCGTTACCCGGGACTGCACTGAGTAGCAGCACTTAACATAGCTGCAGGGAGCATAACTGTTACGATATTCACTGCAGCTTCTTCCACTCCAGCTTTGATAAGGTGTCAGGCTCCTTCTCCAGTAATGTGCGGGTAAAGTGCTTCGTTGGCCCAGCAAGTTGAGGCCATCCTGCTGTAGGATGTTGAATTGCCTTGCACTGTCCCGGTTTCCAGCACAACGAGGTATTTCTACCATTCCTCAGAGACTGGGGAGAATTCGGAGGTGAAGGGTTCTGCAGGGAAGGTAGGGCAGCACAGGACAGAGCGCATTTGGGCTGCAGCAGCCTGTGTCTTCATGGTGCTGAGAGATGGGGCAGGTTCTTCAAAGGGTGTCTGTGGTGAAGCTTTGAAATTCCCGTTTCAGGCAGCAGAGAAACACTTATAGCCCGGGGAGATGAACTGGAAGTGACACTTAAAAGTTTGAGTGATTAAGGGAACCCTTGTGGGACTTTCAGACTTGCATGGATGTAGGTGTATAGGAGTTAGCTCATAGCTGATCAGGAAACTGCCTTAAACTGGAGCACTTTTTAAGGGCTTCTGAGCCAATAAAGATCAACATAATTAGGTCAAAAATGCCTTGAAGGCCAAAACTAGTTTTCCACTGTTGTCTATTTTTAATTACACAGTGTGTGACTTCCATGCAAGCTCAGTGTGTTAAAAGAAAATCTCATTACCTTCTCTGGGCACTTGCCTGGACCATTCCTTTACCGCTCTCCTCTCGCCTGCCTGTCTCAGATTGGACCCTGAGTGATCCTCTTTCCCCTCAGAGGCAACCAGGTTTCCCCACAGTTCACTTCAACCTGATTCTTTTCCAATTACATCTGATCTCATGCCAGATTATGTCCTAGAGTCTGATCAGGATGTTTTTTTCCTCCTACTTGCAACCTCAGGGATGGTCATAGCTCCAAGGCCACTGTCCTGCTGTCAGAGAAGCTTTTGAGATCTCAGAGCAGAGAGGACTTTTTCCATGAGAGGAGGCAGTGCAGGACCCTGCTCTGGGCTGTGACCCCAGAAGACCTGGATCATTAGAAGGTCTATCCAGGGGTTTGCTCTGTCTCCCTCCTGCAGGACTTTCTGGGATGTAATGGTGGAATTATTGTCCGTTGATGCAGGTTGAGTTGAGGGTTGCCCATCGGTGGCTGGAAGCCCTCCTCACGTGCAGCACTGTAGGTCAGCCATGGAGAAACATTTCCCACTGCACTGCAGGGGGAGCGAGCCAAAGCAAGTGGTTTTGGTGCTGGTGCCAGCCTTGGCCCGAGGCTCTGTCTGTGTACATCTAGTAACGTCCATGACCGTATTTCCTTTTGAACTGTATTTGAATTTAGCTGGGTGATGATTGCTATCCTGTTTATACTACATTGCCTCGATCTGCTACACATGGAGCCTTCCACTCATCCCCCCAGAGTTGTCACCTGCTGGTTCTTCATGGCCAGGGACTGGAGCATGCAGAGGGGACAGCGATATGCCAGCTAGGAAGCAACTGCTCTGTAGCCGTGCTCCCTTATCTCTTGGTTGTGATCTTTAAACACTAGAATGATTTCTGCTACAGCTACCAAGTAAGGGAGAGATTAACTGTGTCAAAGCCCTACAGAGATGGCCAAAAAGAGGAAAAAGATAAGGTGGTTCAAGGCTAGATGTAAGGGTTTGGATTCAGAGATGCTGGTCCAGACTTCTTTAGTGGGTGATGCTAGGCAAAGTCCCTTCCCCTCTCAGGGCCTCTGTTTCCATGCATATAAAGCCATTGGTTTCACCAAAAGGATGCGATGCCTGAATTCATTGGTTTGCTTTTACAGTGCTCTGGGATCCTCTGGTGGAAGGCAGTATAGGGCACAGAAAGCACATTTAGCTTGCTTATCCCTGCAGGTCCAAAGGGGAAGAAAAGAGTGATGCCAGTAGCCTGCAGCTGAAACCCAGCTGTGTCTCCCCTTGCCAGTGAAGCCCTGCAGTGGGTGCTCCTTCATCTTGATCTGCCTCCCCCAGGCAGCTCTGTGGTAGGAAAAGCCAGTTGGGGTTGTTGGTGGATTCTCCATCAGTTGTGGCAGAGACTTTGAGCCAGGAGGCTCTCGAGGGCTGCTGGCTTTCAGAAACCTCTTCTGAGCTTGTAAGCATGGAGTAAAACTACGTGCCGTGCCAGCGAACAGCAAGTGATAATCTGATCCATGTGGACCCCGCGGCTTGGGGTCAGCCCCTTGCTGAGCTGCTGCTGTTCCTCCCCGAGCGCTTTGCTGCCCCTGCGCTCACACGAGTCTCTGCAAATATGTTGCTCATTAAATTATCTGCTTGGTTTGTCTCTCCCCGTGGCTGCAGGCTGCAGAGGCAGAAAGAGGACGAGATGGATCGTTGTCTGAGGGAGTGCAAGGTGGAGCCCGCTCTCCGAGAATGCCGTTCTCTTCTCTCCCGCCCCTCCCAGAACCAGCGGGCAAAGGCGCAAGGAGACTCCATGCTTTTCTCCGACGATGTGTTCACCCTTGAGCCGCTGGTAAGCGATAGCTGAGAACCTCCCTTCCTTCTCCTCCCTGGCTGAGGTCCCTGCATCAGCTGGCTTGATGTGCCGAGAGAAAACACCAGGTTTCTAGTGAGGCTGCGAGTTTGTTGCAAAAAGCATTTCTGTGGGCTCCTGACAGAGCGAGAGGCTGCCTAAAGCTGGGCTCTGCTGCAAGGGCTATAAATTAAGGGCACTTCATAAGTGTCCTTACACTGTTGAGAGCTATCGATAATTATGAGTAAGGGCACAGCTTACACGTAGCGTATGGAGGTTAACAAAGGATATCAGAGCACTCTCAGTTCACATATTGACCTGAGAAATGAAGTGGTCCTCTGTGGAAAGGAGGCCAAATTCAACCCGTTTGATCACAGACATACCAATCTCTTCATATAACCTGGATGGATACCACAGCTGAATCTCCCTTCCAGTGTCACCTGTGAGCCTGGACACAAGGCTGGCAGGTTTAAACGGACTTTTTGAGTTTCATTGCACATAGGTACAGAAATTTTTTTGCTTCTTCTGTTTATGCAAGCAAAACCCCATATCCTTCAATCAGCCAGAGCCCTGGTTCTGAGTATTTGCATGGTCTGAGATGAAGAATGCCCACTGTCCGAGCAATGCAAAATCCCTTTTCATCTTGGAGGAAATCCTAGGATAATCTCAACCTCTTCTTCCTTTTAAAATAGGTGAAACTATTTTTTTTTTTTTCAAGGAAGGGGATCATCTTCTCTTCTCAGTTACTCCTATATCCCATATAAGGCTGAGAGCCACCAATGTTGTCACAGCTGCAGTTTCACACCACTATAGCTGACAGCAGCATGATGTGACCAAGAGGTTGTGTCAGAGTGGTGGGAATATTGCAGAGAGTGGGAGCCGATCAGCTGAGCATTAAGAGCACCCTGTGGTGTGTCAGAGCTGGTTTTGGAGTGTGTCCCAGGGCTCCTGCTGCTTTACAGTCGGACTATGTCTCCACAACTAGCTTAGCCTGCTCTTGAGCCTCTGAAGTGCGTTAAGGTGAGGTCCAGAAGTCCGGCTGCCCACAGCGCCGAGTCCTGGTGCTCCATGTAGTGACATACGGACATAAAGTGTAGCCTGGCCTCAACTCTTGAGTGGAAACCTTTCCTGAATGGCTGTGTTAATGTTACACAGTTTGCTCTAGGACTGAATATAAGTGGGCTACTGCATGAGTCTCTCCCCTTCTATATTGTCCAGCATTATCAACCTTTTGATTTCCATTAATTCCATTATTTATGGAACAACCAGGTTCACATTCAGTTTTACTCGTGCCTGTCTTTCCCCCTGGCATATGGGTGTCTTTACATCAAATGGTAGTGTTTTCTCCTCTTTATCAAATGTAGAATCTAAAAATCCACTGCTGCTGGCTTCCACAGCCTTCTCTCCAGTGACAGCCCTGTAACTTCTAGCTTGGGCAGACACCCTTCTTGCACTGCCATGTAAATCTGCTGGAGAGGCCCCCCAGAGATGGGACCTTGCTGCCTCAGACCTTCTGGCCAAAAGTGGCTGCTCTCTTCTTCCCACCTCTCACCCGTGATGTGTGGGAGCTCCCCACAGAAATAATGAAACCCTTGTAACAGGTGACTGGAGGAAATAATTGCTTCCAGAGGTTAAGAAGCTGGTGGAGGGAGAGTAATCTTGGAAACGCTTTCTGGGTGGGATGGCTTTGCAGGGTTTGTGCAGAAGCTTTGCTGTGCCAGTGGACCATTAGCTGCCAGTATTTTCAGGTGCTGCAATCTGTAGAAGCTGCAGCAGGTCACTTCAGTCTGTATAGGGTTAACTCGCTGATGAAAATAACAACAAAAAAGAGGAGGCATGATTTTGGAATTACCATGTGACCGAGAACATTTTGAGCAGTTGTCCAAGCCTATGGGAAACAAGCTGATACACAGCTCTGACTTTCTGAGCACATCTCAAATTTGGTTTATTTTTGCATCTACACATGGTATGTCAGCAGAGGCAGCTGTGATGGAGGCCCAGGTGGCTGCCAAAGGACAAAGTCCTTGCTGTTTGCTGCATCCTCCCCCCCACAGCTCGGCTGTAAGTCACATTGCAGACCCGTGGGAGCTGACCCCTTGGAAATGGCAACCAGAGGAGAGGGAGGACGAGGACTTGTTACTGTTACACTGACCTTGACAAGTCATCGCTGTCCTGTCCTTGCCTGGTAGTGACTGCTCAGTGTCACGTGTGAGCTCTGAGTTGATGGAGGTGGTCTTCAAGATGTCCAGGTTACGAAGGTGCTACTGTTGTTGATCCAGAGGTTGGGCCAGGAGGTAACAGTGTTGTTTGTTGCTGCAAATCTGCACTTCAGCTGGGGAACCAAGCTGTTCCCCATCCAGATGAGAGGCTACTGCAGAGCACTTTGGTTTTTGGCGGAAGGCACCATCTCCAGTGGGAGCCATGGTCCATCCCACAGCTCCCTGTGGGTTCAGTTATTTATGGAAAGAGGCAGATGTTGGCTTTGGCACTGCCTTTCTCCTAAGTGCCCTGAGCTGACAGGATGCACTTTGAGTGTCATTTTAGTACTTCTGTTAACAGCTCTGCCTTTTGTTTCTTTGACTGCTTTGAGCAGTGATTTCCTTCCATTGCCTTCCCCCTCTGCAAAGCAAAGCAGGTGATTTGGCCAGCAGTTGGTGGTGCCCAGCTTTTCAAGACCAGCTTTTTCTTACTCAAACTGGTGGAGATGTAGCAGATTCTCATTATTTAGGGGCTGAGGGAGAAATAGGATCTGCATGTATTTACGGTTGGGCTCTTGCAGAGAGACCACTTGTGTGGCTGTGAGTCACGGTGTGCCATCCCCTCCCGTATCACCTTGCTTTATGCTGTAACAAAGCCAGGGTACGACAGCTGGAGTGGTTGTGCTGTACCATCATACATCCACCGTCTGTATTTTATGCCACCTGCCAGTTGCAGCCTGTCTGAGGCCAGAAGTGTTGCAATACCATGTTCACAGCACTGCATAGTTTTACATCTGTCCTGGTTACCATCCATGGTGGTTCTCCATGCTCTGACTCAACTGCCATCCTATAGAGAACACGTAGCCCAGGCAGACCGCTGGCTCCTGAGGTGCTACTGGAGTGTGAGCCAGTTTGGTTGCTTCGTTATAGCCCTAATTTAACAAAACGCCTCTACCAGATGCCAGTAAAGGTAAGAGACTTAGAAAGCTTTTTTGCAGCTGCTTCCAAACTCCCATAAATTTTGTTGATAAGTGTTGCTTGTTCCCCGCTCTTCATTGATGCTCTAAACAAAGGCTACAGGGCTGTGGTTGAAAACAAGAAATGTGACGTTTGAAGATAAATGGTTTGCTGTCTCCTTCTGTTTCAGGAGGGAGATATCTGGCCAAATTCCTCAGCTGAAATTAATGTGATCTTTAGACCCCGAGAAGCCAGAGTCTATCAACAAACGGTCTACTGCGACATCTCAGGTACGGCTCCTTTCTCCTGCTTCTGTTGCCCACAGTGGAGGCGCAAGTAGTCTTGCAGCCCACTCGGTTCTCGTGTAGTTGGTAGGAAGGGTCAGTGGTCAGCAGGGTGCTGGCACGTGCCCACTGTCCCTGTGGTTTCCAGGTGGTCTCGTGTCCAAGGCCAGCCCTCAGGATGTGTGGCTACAAGCCTGGATCACCGATCCCAGAACAACCAAGGCAGTGAAGGGATAAGTTTTCATGCCGTGGGTTTGCCAGCATTTGCTCTGCTGCCAGGTGCCTGTAGAGGCCAAAGAGCTACAGTGGCCAGGATTCAGGCACTTGAGGCTGCTCCAGTGGGTCAGAGCATCCTTCAGACAAAGATCCCACACTGTCATCTTAGCAGGCTTATGGAAGAAAATGAGCATCTTAGAGTTTAGCTATAAGCCTTGCAGTCTCAGTTCCTTTGCAGCAAGGGGTGTGTGTATTAGCAGTATGTTTATGGCTTCTCTGACCTCAGCAGTGAGGTTTTCCATAACTGTTCAGCGTGCTTCAGGTAAGGTGTCTTTACAAAGCTGAGCTCTCGGTGTCATGGTGGGCATAGGTGAGTGCTTCTCTCTGGAGATCACAAAGCCCTGTCTAATTTAGGTGCCGCTGCAGGAGGTGAGCCCTGGAGCCCCGGGCATGGAGCTGTGTGTCAGGCACGGGCAGTGGCTGAGCTGCTCTGCCTGCTGGAGGCAGCTCTCAGATGTGCATACCGCTGTTAGCAGGGAGCTTCGCCTTGCCTGGGCTCGTACTTCTCGGCTCCTGTGCTCTTGTCTCCGATTGCATCAGTATAGATGGCGTATTTTTATCTTCAGTTCTGTTTCATGAGCTTTGTGCCTTCACTGAATGGATTTCAGAGCTCATCTAAGCACATGGGAAGAAATTCAGAGATTGTGTTTTAAACTCAGCATTGCTTTTTCAGGGTGCAAACTGATGGCTAAATGAGAAACCAGCCTGAGGGGTTGGTTAGAAATTAGAAGCCAGCCCCAAGGCATATCTCTTGAGGGAAGGGAAGAGTCCTGTATCTCCTCCTGGAGCACCTAGAGCTGGTCCCATCCAGCCCCGAGTCAGGGACTAGCACTGAGGCAGCCTGGACAGTCCAGGACAACAGAGGGAATTACTGTACTGAAGTGGAAATCTCTCCCCAGGCCGCGAGACCAGGCTGCCCCTGCGCATCAAAGGGAAAGGCATAGGGCCTCGGCTCCGCTTCAGCTTTGAGCAGCTGGACATCGGGAAGGTTTTTGTTGGATTGGAGCACAGCTATGAGGTGAGCAGTCGGGATTCTGAGGGGCTGGGGGGGGATCCTGATGGCTCACAGGGCAGCAGTGAGCCTCGTGGACTTGTGGGATTTCTGGCAACTCGGGTCATTGTGAGCAGGGAGTATTTGACATACTAGTCAAATTCGGGGGCTTTCCCAGAATCTGGATAGTTCTGATGGGATCTGAAAGGTGCATATGTTGTTTGTGAAGTCTTACTCCCTGCTTTTTGGCAACCTTCCTTGGAGATCAGCTGGGAGGCTTCATGTGAAAAAATACCCCCTTGACACATGAAAGCAGCACTGGGACAAAAAGATAAATATTCAGATGCTTTTGTTCCAGCCCTGGATGCAATGCACCTTTGTACCCGGGCTGTTAAAAAGCAGCTGGAACAAATTTACTGTGTTTGAACTCCAGTCCACTGCAGCCAGTTTTCGGTTAAGTGCGTGCTGCCGGTTCCTGGGAGTTGGAGGAAAGCTGTGCAGCCTCTGGCTCAGAGCTGTGTCTTGCAACGGAACTGGGAGTGCTTTCCCTTGCTGACCAGTCTCTCGCCACTCTTCAGATTTGCTGCATCTCTATGAAGAGCAAAGCATTTCTGGAAATGAAGCAAAGGAATTTTCTACATATTTGCCTCCCCCTGCCAGTGGTGTCAAGTCTTCTGCAAAAAAATAAGATAGGGCAACTGAAAGAGGTAGAAAATGAGGCAATACTTTCGAAAGCTTGACTGTGGCAGGGAAGGACACATTAAGGTGTTTTCTTACCAAAATATTGTGCTCTCTATGCATTTGTAATGGGGATACTTTATTGATTACCATTTTATTATTTTCATGACTTGAGAAAATGTGACTAAGTAGATGATACTGTTAGTGCTGTACTAAGCAGCTAGACTGGAGGTAAACCTCAGCTCAGCGTTGGATCCCTAAGTGCAATTTGTAACTGAGGTGTAAAAGACAAGAGAGGAGAGAGTAGTTTTCAGGTTACCCTTGCAGAGCTTGAATACGTGAATATTTTTAACAGCAGCTGCAAAATTAAAAAATAAGGGACATGTCTCTGCTTCTGTCTCAATTTTTCTACCAGGTTTTACAAGGACAAAAGTTAGGGAAAAGAAATCCAAAGCAGATAGTTAAGTCCATGGAAATGGCAGGATTTCACCCTGCAGCAATCAGAACCTTTACCGCTTTGCTTTGGGTGGGTTTGTTGGTGCCTGACAGCGTGCTGGTACTCGCAGCAGCTGTGGGCATTTCTCGCCCAACATGAGAAGAGCTGACTCTCAACAAGTGCTGCGGGATTGTGTCACTTGATCAAGGCAGTAGATCTCTCAAGTGTTCAACAAAATACGGCTTAGTTCTAAATTTGCAGTTTATTCTGATAATGGTAAAGTCTTAGATGGTGGCTGTGAATATTTAGGAAAGAGAAATTCTTTGGAATAGATGGAGCTGCTGTGCACCGCACGCTCATCCTTTCCTGACACGTCTGTTTGAGCAAAGACTAAGAAAGTATCCCATTAAAGAAAAAATGAGAAAACTAAATTACATACCATAGCAGAGTTGGGGAGTGCTTCTGAAGTTGGTTATAGTGCTGCCCTGAGGTGTCTTCTACATGCAGTAAACTTGTTGGCTGCAACGTGTTCTGCCCTCGACAGGATCGGACTCGTCGGGAGCAGAATCAGTTGTGTGATGATTCACTAGTAATGCTGCAACTGCCCTTCCTTGCTCTTAGGGACAGGTCTGAATCGACTTGGTGATGCTGAGTAGCTCCTCTGCACTGCAAGTCGAAGTGGGCTGCTCTGTGTCAGTGGAATAAACCCCGAGTGACTGTTTCTATGAAGCTGTCACTGCTTTGCATGAAAAACCCAAAGGCAGAACTTGTCCTGTTGCATTTTCTTTGGCTTCTGCCAAGCAGCAGCACACAGCATCTTCTGCTTTTTACAGACGTTAATTGCTTAATCAGAAGACAAATCAGCCTTCTGTAAGAAAGGAAGATTCCTTATGTATTTCCATTTTGCTTTCTTGCTGCTGCAGGTGGTCCTGTTTAACAAAGGAGCCATCGACGCTGTCTTCAACTTGGTCCCTCCAGCTACAGCTCTGGGCTCCTGCTTCACCTTCCTCCCCCAGGAGGGCATCATTTTGCCGGATGGGCTGCAAGTCATCCGGATCTCCTTCAGTTCCACCATCCTGGGGGAGTTCACAGAAGAATTCAGGTTCAGTGTGAACGGATCCCCTGAGCCTGTGACCTTGACTATCAGGTGAGGAGGGTTATAGGAGCTTGGTGGGCACGTCTGTAGCTGTCTCTGGGTAATCATCTCCCACCTACCTCATTTTAGGATGAAACAGAGAAAAAAAGGTGTTGTCTAAGGTCTTAGTCTTGGCTCGGATCCTAGCATCCCCACACTAAGAGCCAGGGCTTTTTAATCTTAACTTCAGTTTGAACCTTGCAGTTGCAGCAGCAAATGAAGTGTAATTGTCTGTGAGAGGAAATCATAGAATTGTAGAATAGTTTGTGTTGGAAGGGACCTTTAAAGGTCATTTAGTCCAATCCCTCTGCAATGCGCAGGGCCGTCATCGACTCGATCAGGTTGTTCAGAGCCCCGTCCAACCTGACCTTGGATGTTTCCAGGGATGGGGCATCTACCACTGCTCTGGGCAACCTGTGCCAGTGTCTTACCACCCTCACTGTAAAATATTTTTTCCTTTATAACTAGTCTGAATCTTCCCTCTTTAAGTTTAAAACCATTACCCCTTCTCTTATTATGACAAGTCCTACTAAAAATCCAGTTCAAATCTTTCTTATAAGCCCCCCTGAAGTATTGAAAGGCCACAGTAAGGTCTCTCCAGAGCCTTCTCTTCCCCAGGATGAACAACCCCAACTCTCTGGGCCTGTCCTCACAGGAAAGGTGTTCCATCCCTCTGATCATTCTTGTGGCCTCCTCTGGACCCGCTCCAACAGGTCCATGTCTTTTGTGTGCTGAGGACCCCAGAGCTGGACACAGCACTGCAGGGGGGGTCTCACCAGAGTGGAGTAGAGGGGCAGGATCAGCTCCCTCGACCTGCTGCCACCTGTGACCATGACTCCTGTGCTCTCAATACCCAGTTTAACTTTCAAAGTCTTGGGTTCCTCTGGGAAGCAGCTTTGCCTTCGTGGTTGAGGTGGGTGGCTCTGTGACTTTCCAGGACGCTGTTTGCACAGAATTTGGCAGCAGTAGGTTCTCACATGTCTCTGTGTGAGGGCCCCGGGGCTTTAAGGGACTACCCATGCTGGAAAACAGTTTGACTGGAGGTGGTACAGGAAAGGTGTGGAGATGCCTGCTGCCCAGTCCGGGTACCCAGGAACTGGAGTGACTCCTTCCTACAGGTAGCTCATTCGCCCTTGGGCCACGGCAGACAGCGGGATGGCATCAGCTTTGGGCGGTAGATGGTCTGGGCCACCGCCCCTGAACACACAGCAAGGCCAGCAGGGCTTTGGGGATGGGCCAGCCTGGGTGACTGCAGAGAGGCAGTGTTTTTAAAATCCTGTTAATAATCCATCCCAAATGGGTAGCAGCAGCCTCAGCATCACCTCTCATGCTCATGGGTTGGGACAAGCTATCCTCTTGTGCAGCCAGCGCTGTGGTACCTCCTCTCTGCAGCCAGAGCAGTGCTGACGCGGGAGATGGGAAGCTCTGCGGCAGGTGCTGTCACACGGACTCGGGCATCATCCCGTGGGCCGGTGCCACGGCAAAAGATAATCCTCACCAAGCAAAGGGGAGAAGGGGGAAAAAAAGCTGATGACAGGAGAGGCAAAGCTCACTTCTCAGGACTGCAGCAGCATGCAAACTTGTCCCAGCTGATCTTTAACGATGGGCTGGTGGGATGACATGGTGTAGGCAGGAAAGCTGGTGCTGGGTGCTCTGGAGCTGTGGGGCTGGCTGTGCCTCCTCGGCAACCAGCTTCCTGGGCTGGTGCTGCTGGGAGGCACTAGACAAAGGCAATGAAGCAATGGGAGGAATCTGCGGTCGACTTTACCAATAAGGTGAGGGAAATGGATAAAAAAGAACAAAAAGGGTATTACTTTGCAAGAGAAGAGTGGTGAGTAGGTCTGTTGACGTCAGTAGAGAAACAATTACGTTGGCTTTGTGTTTGGAGGGAAAGCGCTGCTTTTTTTGGAAATCGAGAGGGAACATTTCACAATCAAATAATTTATTCTTCTCTGTCCCTCCCCCAAATTGGTCACGGGGTGTTATTGCATGAGCAGCTTTCTCCTTGAGCAAGGGCAGGTTTTGCTGGTAAGGCTGCACTTATCACAGGTAGAATACAGTACTGCTGCCTCTGCCCCGCAGTGGCCTTGCTCCTGGGGAAGGAAGGAAGGAGCTGTCAGAGGGACGGTTGTGTTTTGGCTTCCCCACAGCCAAATGAAGTGGTCCTTTTTTCCCCAGTGATGCCCTGGCTCCCAGTGCCCAGCACGCCCTCCCCTTCTCTGTGGCCACTCTCTGCCCTGTTTGGCCAGCACTCCCCTGGGCTCAGTGCAGACCTTCTGTCTCAGTGAAAGAGGATTGCTGGTCCTTTTTTATTTATTTCTTCCCCATCCTTGTACTCCTCCTCCCTGGATGGTGGCTCCTATGCAGCCCATCTGATGGCACCGCAGCACACCCGCCTGCTCCCATGCAGCTGTCCCTCAGCAGCAATTCCCATTGCAGTCCTCTCCTCCCTGAGATGGCATCTGCCTCCTTGAGCTCTGTCTTGCCTTTTTCAAGGATCCCTCTCCAGCCCTTCTGTCATTCTCCAGCCCCACAGCTCAAGCTGTTTGTTTTCAAATGCCCTTGAGATGTCCACCCACCAGCTCCAGCTGAGCCTCCCTCTTCGGAAGGTTTTGTGCACTGGATTTCGTCCTCCATGGAGAAAAGCTTCTGGTTCTTTTGAACAGAGGCGAGCTGGCTGGTGGGACACTGGGCTGCAAAGGAAGGAACGGGGATGAGAGTTCAAGCAGTTCCTCTCCCGCCTTGTGTTATCCTTCCTACTTTGCGAGGACCCTGATCTCCCTTCACGCATGCATTACTTAATGCTACTGTAAAACACAGGTGTTGCCAAAACCACTGCCTTTTCCCCCATTCTCTTGCAAGCTGTACTGTTATCAGCTCTGGGTTGGCTCCTTGGCTGAGCCTTCTGGGCAGTCATTCCAGTTTAACTTCCTAGAGCACAGATCCGGTGCACTCAGCAGATATGGCAGTCATTTCCCCACTTGCCTGGCAAGGCTCATCCTTGGCAGTTTCCTGGTGTCATCCCCAGTCGTGGCTGGTTTGGAGGTAGTTTTCCATCGTCTCCTGGCAAATGCTGTGACGAAAAGCGTGTCTGCTCCCTTTGCTCCGTCTAGAGTAAGCTGTTAGGGCTTGGGAGGTCAAGTCTGGTTGTGTGAGGTCCCTGGAGAAGGAACTTCACCATCAGCAGAGATTTGGTACCTGACTCATTCTTAGGAGCTGATTCAGCTGCAAGAATCAAGAAGTAGTGTTGGATTGAAACTCCTGAAAGTCAGTTTTTGAGTGCTCTTTGACTGTGCAGTCAGAAGGTGCCAAGACCATAGGTGATTATTCGTTACTTAGAAACCAACCTTACGAGGTGCTGGATGCTTGTTTCTTTGGTGTTTGGAAAGGGATGCTGGAAATGGGACAGCACGGATGGACGCAGGTCCCTCCTGCGGGATGCTGGGGTCTGTTCATGTGCAGAACATGTGGACAATGACAGTGTCAGTCCTGTGAATAAAATGAGAAGGCACTGTTCACTGTGGCCCTTGATTTTTAACTGAGGCAGAGCTGACATTGATTGTCATCAACCATGAAGTCAATTACTGAATGTTGTGCAGCTTCAAGTACTGATTTCAGTGGATGTGAGTGAGTTTTGGAGTTTGGAGCCTGTCTGCTGAGTTTAAGGATGGGCGAGGTGGTGTGGTGGGTTCAGGACACCCGTGTTCGGCGGTTTAAGACTGTTGCTCTTGGATGTGTCAGCTGGTGCACTGGTGACAAGCTGATACTTCCCTCCAAGATTCAACTGTCCGCTGTGTAGAACTGTTGCTGCTCTTCTCAATGGATGTTGGGGCTCCCCTGGATTCATGCCCCAAAGTCCTGCATGTGTAATGATTGTGTGGATCAGGTCTTCTGAGGAAGGTGTTCATATACTCCATGGAAACACCAGTTCCAGCTAAGAAATACCAAAGCAGGGAACCTGTGGTTGGGAAGGCTGGTTACAATGAGTCCCCTTTTGTGTGGACACCTCTGTCCATCACATTACGGGTGGGCAAACCGAGGCACAGAGCCATCACTTGTTCAGGGACCTTCATGGGGCCAGCAGCAGCGTGGGGGCACACCCTGCCGTGGTGCCCTGAGCCTCAGCAGCAGCTGTTGGCTGCTGACCACTTTGCTTTGGCTGCCTGCTGTCCACATGGGTGCTGTGCTGAGCACAGGGGTGACAGGTTGATTTGAAGCCCACCGTGGTTCCGAGAGCAGCTTTTACCCACCTGAGCGGTAAGGAAAGGTGAACACTTTGCCATTCTCTCTAACCGAGCCAACACCTCCTCTGCCTGTCTTTGTCCTTGCAGGGGCTGTGTCATTGGACCGACTTTTCATTTCGACGTCCCCGCCCTCCACTTCGGTGATGTCTCCTTTGGTGAGTGTGCCCTGGGCTTGGGCCATGGGTTGAGAGCTCCGTGAATTACCAAAATGGAGCACTTTAACATAAGATCATCTGTCACTTGTGTTCCTCCATAGCAGCCTTCAGGGTGTTAAAGCCAGGGCTGCTGGTTGCTTAGGTGGTCTTGTGCCATCGTGAGATCAAATAGGACCAAAGGAATAGAAAGTCAGTAATTTCTGGTGTCCTCGTAGTCTGTTCAGCCCCAATCTCCCAATCCTTGGCAGCAGAATGACTGTGAAAGTCCTTGTCCCAGAAGGGCCATGGGGACGGGACTGCAGCAGAAGGGAGTTTAAGCCACGTACTGGCCTGTAGCTGCTCTGGGTAAATGTTCCTGTTGCAAGGCAAGGATACCATTTACCTGCCTGACCTTCAGTGCGAGATGTTAATTAACGCTGTGAGGGCCCCTCGTTGTCACCCACCAGGTCACATGCCCAAGCAGTAGCTCTGAATCAGTCACTGATGTCCTCGGATCATGGGCTCCTCCTTCCCCACCACAAGCCCAGCTCTGCTGACAGAGCCGGGGGCTGAGCATCCAGAGCGTCTCCATTGAATCGCAGATTCTGGTTCTCCATCTCAGTCTCACAAAAGGCTTTTTACTGAGATGATCTGCAGTTTAAATGTGAAATCAATTGTGGATTGACTGAAGGGCCATTATCATTCTGTGCCCAGGATGCCTCTGTGTTTTCAAGCTGTTCATGGACTTTTTAAGAAGACTCATTACCTTTCCTGAGCCACTTCTCCCCCTCCCTCCATCACCACTCTGCCACTTCTTTATTTTCTTTTGAATAAAACAACAAGAAACACACCAGGCAGAAATGTGGTTATGTAATAGGAGATTCATCCTCCTTAATCTCATTTCATTAATAAGGCCTTTTCAGCTGAAGGCAGCTATTGTATTTTTGCTTCTTTTAACTGTGCTGCTGACTGTTGACCTGTGTCTGGCGACTTTGGTCTTGTTTGGGACTGTGAAGTCTGTGTTTGTCCTTTTTGTGCCCCTCCTGCCTCCCTGCTGGAGTAACTGCTGGAGGTGGGCAGTGGTCACTGTTGTTGGACATGGAGAAACTCTCTGCTGTGGCTGCAGTTGGTTTTCCTCCCCGTCTGTATTCAAACGACGCTTGGTAAGCAGGCCACGGGAGATGTCTCCTTCTCACAGAGCTGGCCAGCCAAGCCAGATGTCCACGCCAGAGCAGGTCTCTGCAGAACACCCCACCAGGTGTGGTTGTGTCACTGGTTTTCCATGAGGGAAGGCGAGTATCACAGCTAAAGTGATGTCGACCTTTGCGGGCCAGTGTGCAGTGTGGAAGCCATGTCCCATTCGTTAGGGAAGGTGGAACATGGCTCCTGCTGATTTCTGAGCAAGCATCAGGTTTGCCTCCAGTGCGGTGGGCTGGGAGTTGTCATGTGCTCAGTCTGGTAGCCCCAGACAGGAGATGCCTTAAGGATCCTGCCTAGAGAAACTGCGTTAGAGCGCTTTGCATCATGCTGTCGTTCCCAATTTCATCCTTCCTTTCTTTTACCGTAGCTTCTCCTCGATGACTTTATATACTGAAAACTGTAGGAGTGTTGGCAGAGTTCACAGGGCATTTTACGGGTTGAATTTTCAGAATAAATGGTCTGTCTGGATGGACACTCGTAAGTGCGAACTAATTGGTGCTGGTTTGGGGGCAGGTGAGAGAGCTCCTCACAGTTAGAGAGAGAGAAACTTGTGGTGTTCAGCATCGCTAAGAGTGGGCATTTCCAAGGAAGCAATCTCTGTCATCAGCGTAAAAGGGAACTTAAGTGACAATTAATTCCTTGCGTAGCTTCTCAGTTAGCTGTACTTCAGATTGAAAAGAGCTGAACTCCAAACCCAGTTTTATCATAACAGGCTATTCACACCAGAAATCACAGGACAGTTGGTGCATAAATTCATATTTGTGTCATTTTCCCAGGCTTTCCTCACACCTTGTCATGTCGCCTCACTAACACCTCCTTGGTGCCCCTGACCTTCAACCTTCGCATTCCTGGGGACGGCTTGGGAGAGCCCAGTGTCAGCAGTTCTGTTCAGATGTCAGACAACACTTGCCTACGCCGGAGAAAGGGAGCCCAACCTCGCCTCAGGCCAACCGAATTTACCATAAAGCCCCGCAGAGGGACCGTCCGCCCCCTGGGATTCCTGGACATCCAGGTATGGGAAGAGTCCGGCCATACGTGCTCGGCGGGCGGAGCTGGAGCTTCTCTGAGGGATGAGAGGGCTTTAGCACCGCTAGCTTTGAGCGTAACGCGGGTAAGATACCTGCACTAGTGTTAGGCTTTTGTTAGCTGCGTTACTCTGGGGCTTTTCTGAAGGACCACTGCTTTGTTTCCAAAATCGTAAGCTGAAGATCATGTACCATATGGTCAAGGACAGAAGCCATTCATATGTTTTTGAGAGCTGCTTTGAGCAGTTTTTTTGATTTAAAGTGGGCAGAGGAAGGATGAGGACAGAAGGCGGCTCTTAAAAAGAGAGATGTCATTGTATAAAGCAGTTTGCTTTTCTTCCCGGTCTTATTTCTCCTCTCCTGATGAGCAGAATGAGTTGTATTCACTGCGGTGATCTCCAGTGGGGACTGGAAAAGCTCTGGCAGCCATGAACTGCACAGCACCTGCTGGGCTGCATTTTGCCCTCAGCTTCCCAACGTAAAGCTGAATGTTGAAGTCAACAGATTGCCTCTGCATTTATGCTGTTGTAGTTGAGATTAAAAATTAGTCCCTTAATTTTAATACAGTGGTGAGTAGAGCATTAATCTAATCGTGCTTACGTATGCCCTGGTAAGTGCAAGGTGTATTTAACAAAGCAGATTTGTCAGAAGGCTTTTGTTACTCCCAGCAACTGTGCTCTGTACATGGACCAGCAGAAGAGTTAGGGCAAAATCCTCCCTTTCCTGCCCGTGGAACGAGAACCGGAGGACAGCACACGTGGACGATGGCTTTTGGGAGTGATGAAGTGTTTGATGCTCTTCTCTTCCCCCAGGTCACCCTGTGTTCCAACACTGTGAAGAGCTACGAGCTGGCACTGGTGGTGGACGTGTGCGGTGTTGGCAAGGCGGTGTCGGCGCTGCTCCTCACAGCCAGGTATCGGCGCTTTCCTTGCAGCTCGTCGTCTCTCCTCGTGCATCCAGCACCACGCTGCCTTGCACGTGGTTTGCTGGCTGCATCTCCAAATGACAAGTGTTGCTTAATGAGCTAGTTCTGCCCAGCTAGGTGTGAGACCAGCAGTGTTCTGAAAGCAGCACCTGTGCTCCGCGGACAGGCATGGCCCTGAGCCTTTTTCTAAGGGGAACAGTAATTATATTCATTATGGGCCTGTTTTTTGGTGCTTGAGGTGTAATAAATTTCCAAAGGGCCATCTTTCCTCCTTCCTGCAAGTGGTGGGCTTGTGCTGGGTTGCAACCAAACTACAACATTCATTTGGGCCGCAGTGAGCAGCCTGCTGAGAGCTGGTGTCTGGGTCAGTTAACGAAGGTGCATGCGAATGGGAAAGGGGCTTATGGCAGGACTGGTGAGGGAAAGCTCAAAGCACGATCTTATGAAGGGGAAAATAGTCCTTGATGTGGAAGGTGAGCTCAGGTTTCTCTGCTTCCCTCTGGTTCTTTTGAGCATTAATGTTCTCAGACTGAAGCCAAAAGTTGTTCTTGCTGCATCCAGGTTCAATGCTGTTGTGCTGCAGTGGGTGTCGGTTTAATTACAAGAGGGATGAGTTCACTGTGCTGTTCCCTCTCCCAGGCAGAGTCATCCAGTCAGTGCCTGGGCTGCAGTTTTGTAAAACAAGTGCAAATGGGGACAGACAGTGCATGGAGCCGTGGGGGTGCAGGAGCTGGGAGAGGGTGATCCCCCACTGCCTAAGGCAGGGGGTGGCTTGTGCCCTCCCTCGCTGGGGCAAAGGGCTGAGTTCTCAGGCAGGGCAACAGCGGTGTGGGAGAGGAGGGAGTCGTTTTCACTGAGACACTGGAGTCTTGTGCTCTTTGCGCCTTGGTGAGCGCTGGTCCTCGGTGGGAAGGCTCCCCCAGAGCTCACGCCTTGCTGGGACTGTTGGGAGGGTCCTTGCAAGCCTCCTGGGGCAAAGAGCGGGCAGAGCTGATCAGGCAGCTCTGGGACAGGGCACTATGTGCTACCTGGGCACTTGGCGAGGCTGAGTCCCAGGGTTTTGCCCCACCTTTACAGGAGGTGGTTGAGTCAGAAGAAGTTAAAGGCGATTTATCGCTGTAGGGGTATTAAGTGTCTATTTGACAAATGTGTTATGCTCTATTTCACACTACTTGGGGAGTAAATGACCTCTACATTCTCTCGGTATCTCTAATTCCCTCTTGGTCATCTCTTTGCCTAGATGCGTGGTTCCTCCACTGCGAGCGCTCAACCCCGTCGTGATGTTTGGACGGTGCTTTCTAAAATTCCCCTATCAGCAGATGCTGACCCTTGTGAACGACAGCGATCTTCCAGGCTGCTACAGGGTTCTCCCTCAGGTTTGGCATTGCATCCACCTCCTGCCCTCAGATGTTATCAAGGGGTTTATCAGGGAAAAAAAGGGTTTTGGATAAGACCTTGCTGGTTTATATTCAAACCTAAAGGTTGCTGAGAAGAGGAAGCTACCTGAATATAAACTTCAGGAAGCAGTTAAATAGGAACCTACCTGAATATAAACTTCAGGAAGCAGTTTAAACTCTGTAGGAAGCAGTTTGTATTCTAGTCTTTGGGGTGCTTTCATGCAGGAGAACGTAGAGGGTTGTGAAAAGCTGCTTCAAGGAGGCTGCCAGCACAGGAGTGGGTGTTTGTGGGTGCAGCAGCTTTTGGCCCCCCTGAGGACGCTAAGCCCATACAAGTCTTGCATCTTGCTTTGTACCTTTCTGCTTTCTCCTGGGGATTTTTGAAAATGTGTGTGAATTGCCATTGTGTAGATGTTGAGGAGTTCAAAGTTTCCTCAAAGGTCACTCCTGTGTGTTGCGTTTCACTCTGTCCCTTACAGGAACACAAGGAGGACGCTTCTGTGTGGTACTCCAGCCCCGTGCCGTGGGGGATTGTCCAGCCTCGCGGCTCAGTGGAGGTCCCATTGACCCTGGAGGCCCAGGTGACAGGAAAGCAGGACACTGTTGCTCATGTTGCAGTGTTTGGGAGTGAAGAATCCCCTCTGGTGAGTTCCAGGGGACGTGGGCCTTTGTGCGACTCATCTTGGTGGGCTGTGAAGCGTAAGGCAGGGTTGCTAATTCCGGGGATCCTTCCCGGGAAAGCAAGAACTTGTAATATATGCTGGTGTGGACAAGGAAAGAAGGGGTTTGTGGCATACGCAACAGCTAATGCCTGTGAAACAAAGAGCTTCACTCCACAGTCAGAACTGAGTATAACTGTTCAGCAGGGATTCTTTATTTGCAGCTGGGCAGCGCTGGGGATCGCTCCACCATGAGTGCCACACTTACTAACAAAACTCTCTGACTAATATACACAAAAAGCATACACATGCATCAGCTTCCTAGAAAAGACAGTCTTGTGCTAATGGGTTCTTAGAATTCATTTACATAGTCTGAGCGTGCGTAGTAAAAATAGAGTGAGGGTCTTCTCCCCCCCTTGGTGGTCCACATCATCTTCCTCACACTGTCTGCTAGCTGAACTTTAGGTTTCCCATGTCCGTACATGGTCATGGAGTGACCTCATCCCTCCTTCGGCTCCTGTTTGTTTTGAGGGGGTTGGTTTAAACCAGCTTCCAGTCACTTTTCTTGACGCTGGCGTCTTCTCAGGCGCTTGTCTTGCATTTTTAGGTCCCTGTTATCAGGGATGTACTCAGGGAGTTTGCCAGACTGTGCAAGGCCTGTTTTATCTCCACTAGACAAGGAGTTACAGGTTTCAAGATGTTTTACAAGTGGGTAAGATGTCAGAGGGTAGGTAGGAAAAGAGTATAAATGAAATTATATACATTGCAGTAAAATACGAGAAAAATAAAAGTTAGTGAAACACAAGTGATGGTTAACGTTAAAACTAAACGTCCTACTTTACTGGTTTCTATACATTAACAAGGTCAGGAGGTCTTGTAATTTCAAGTATACTTGCAGCCACTTCCCTTCACCTAGAGAAGAGGAAGGATGTATCATCCTAGGTGGTAATCTAAGTGTCTGACACAGCATTTAATTATGGTAGGTCAGACGGGATAAGAAGGCCAGTCTGAAGCCCAGAACAATCCCTGGGTCTCGTACTCTGCTGTGCTATTAGATGAACATCACTGGTGCTTCGTTAGGCCTTTTGTTCAGGAGCACGCAGGGACGTCCCTGAATCCTGATAAAGCAAGTGCTGTGTGAGAGGCCATGCTGAAAGTCAGGCCCATCACTCTGAGAAACATCCATCATACCTCTTTGCCAAGAGCCCCAGCCAAAGACTCATGAGTCTCCGCACCGCTTGCACCTGGAGCACAGAGACTCTTTTTTCTACTAAGTTTGGAAATGGATGAGGCAAAGCATTCCTGGACTAAAGCCTCCTGAAAGATGATGTTCACATTCAGGCATACACAACAGCAGCAATGACAACAAAATGTAGGCAAGAGAATGTTGTCTGTAGTGTCCTGGCTTCATCTAGCTGAAATCGAGAACAAATATAGTTAATTAAACTTTAATTTAAAATGATATCAACTTTTGAAGCAGCTGTTTCAAAACGTCTTCTCCTCTCTCTGGGCATGAAAGAGGATGTCAGAGGGTTCCTGGGAACCTTAAGCTTTCTGTAACAAAGAAAGGCTGACATTTTGAAAGTAGTTACAGGGATTTAGACTTTTAATATAACAAGTGGAAATGATGCTGCTAAATCTCCTGAATGCCTCCTGAATGTTTTTAATGATGTGAGGAGGTGGTTTAGCCAAGGGATCCACATTCCTCCTCCAATAGTCTGTGCCAGTTCTGCAAGAACAGAACTTTTGGGTCTCAGACTGTCAAAAGAAAACAATACTGCTTGAATGATGTAATTAATAATTAATGCCCATTATCCACATAATACCAGGAATACACGTATGTGCAAATCAGAGGCGACTAACTTGCGTGATCTCTACTCTAAAGGGCCTGCTTTGCCTCTGACTTGTGCTGGCTTTCACAGGTGTAGCTTTGGGACTAAAGTCACTGTCCAAGTGTGCTGTGCAGCAGCAGAAGTCAGGGAGGGTGGTCTGGGGCAAGACTGAGCAGTAAAAGGAGTGGGAGCAGGCACAAGGTAGAGGAAGGAGAGTTAACAGTGTGGAGGAGGTGTGAAAAACCAAACACGGGAAACAGGATTTCTTTATCCCCTGATAACGGGAGCTTGTGGCTTTCAGATGGGATCAGTCCAGATCCCACACTTGCTCCAGGCCTTCTGTTTCGGTTTTACAACACTGAAAAAACTTCAAACAGCCATAATTATCCCCCAGTCTAGGAGTACCCTTAGAGCTGTCTAATCATTTTAAACTTTCTCTGTTGTTTTTTTTTGATCTTTCCTACCCTCTTTCTGGAGCAGAAAATCCATTTAGTGAGCACTGGAGAAGGACCAGTTGTCTATGTGCATCCAAGTAAGATAAATTTTGGCAGTATCCAAGTTATACAAGATGCTTCCCGAACTCTCCGCCTCTCCAATCAGAGTGTCATCCCTGCATCCTTCAGGGCAAAGATGGTAAGTATCTGTGGGGCTATTTTCTAACAAAAATGACTGTCAAGCAACCTGTGACTTGATTTTTATATGCAACATTTGCATACCACTGTATGATTGAGAAAGCAACGTATTCCATCCCAATGCAGCAAGAGGAGCCTGGCTCTGGGGGCAGTTTTAGCTGGGGGACCCCTCAGTAAAACAGAGAATTTGCATAGATGTTTGAGCAGAAATGAGTCTGGATCATTTTTGCAAGTTCTCCCTTTATTTTGTGGAAGGTATTTATCTCTAAGCGTCATGTGTTTGGAGCTCTGAGACCAAGAGAACACTGTGGCCCTTTGCTCCTGAAAGGGCATGGGTTTCCGCACGGTTTCCCTGTTAGATCTGCATTTGCTTTCTGTCGAACTGCTGTTAATGATAGAGACTAGGGTGTGAGGTCTGTCCTCAAACTGCTCGCAGTGAGGTGAGTTTCACACCTACTGGGGGTCAAACCAGCTGGGTTGTTGCACAAGAATGTACATGTAAGGGTCGTGTACCTACGGTGGACTCTGTTGCATTGCAGAGCACCTCTGGAGACTGGCTGCAGAAAAAGGCTCTTTAATTCATGGAGGCTGCGTAGTGTGAGAAGCTGCATAGCCAAGGGAGGTTGGGTTGCTGCCTGGCAGGGGGAGCAGGGCTGATGCAGCCAGGACAGGCTCGTGTGCTGAGGCTGGGTGGGGTGTGCTCCCCACTGGAGGGGGGATCTGTGAGGGGCTTGAAAACGGGTTCAGAGGAGGTTTGTTCTTCTCCATGCTAGGTGGGTCAGACTTCTGGGGCTGGTTAGCCCAGACCTGGCACTGTGGACTTGGTGTTGTGGATGGAGCATCAGGCAGTGTGTGAGAGTACAGGCTCAGCCTCCTGGGCCAAGGAGGGGGCTGAATTTCCCTCGTGCTGCTTTTCCAGCTGTTTGGGGGATAAATGTAACCTCAAAGTGGGGGATTCCCAGGGCAGCTTGCTTTGATTCCACAATGAAAACCTGCTTTCCATCTCTGCAGAGAGCAAGCCACCTGGGGTGGGTGGTATTGGTGTGTGAATGATGGGGTTTGTGTGCTCATACCAGGCACTGACCTGCAGAGCTGCTCAGGCACTGCTGTCCCGGTCCCTCCCTCCCCGGGCAGCTTGCGGTATACCCAGGGGGCTCACAGGGTATATCGGCCTCTGCATTGCCCCATAACTTTAGTCCTTCCTTTTCCTGCACCCCACAAGAGACCAGGGTCCGTGGTTTCCATGCTAAGTTAGTGTTTGGCTTGTCTTACAGGCTGACAAATGCTCGCGCTGGAGGATTGAACCCAGTGAAGGAGTGATTCCCCCCGAGACAGAGGTGTCTGTGTCTGTCATAGCGAACTTGGATGACACGGAGAAATTCAAGGACGAGGTGAACCTGTTCATAGAGAACAGCCACACCTACGTTATCCCCGTCCGGGCTGTTGGCATTGGCACCACGATTGTCACCGACAAACCCTTTGCACCGGAGCTCAACTTGGGACCCCACTTCAGGTAGGGGATCTCTCAGCGTCTGCTTCTGCCGTGAGCTCAGCAAGAAGGAGTTTTGCTGTAGTCCTTCAGGCTAGTTGTTCTTCAGTGCTCAAGGTCCTGGCTCTGTTTTCCTGAAGCCACAGGGCTTCCTTTAGAAACCTTCTATGGCCATTTGAAAGTTGTTAGATACCCTCAAAAGCCACCAAAATAGAAACCAGCTGTTAAATTGTCACTGACTTGTCTTTAGTTATAATACATATATTTCCTCACTTTTTCAAATAAAGATTTGGAGGAAAACAGCAGGTCCTGGAAGCCTCTGGGTGGAAAATGCTACATTACAAGTATAAACATATTTCCCTTTGCGATAATGTTGCTTGTTTTTCCCTTCACTATGGAGTATCATCTCGCAACAGCAGAAAACCTTGGTGGTAGCTTGTTAGCAGGTCCTTGACTAAATTAATGGTGCTGTTTTGTTTGCCCTCTGCCTGCAGTCCTGGAGGAGCAGCAGAATTTCTTTGCCCCGTACCATCCCTCAGTTTGCTCGCCTTCCCCATCTCCCCTGCCAGGCTGCTCTTTATTAGACACAGTCGCTCTTTCCTCGTTTCTCCCACCTTTCCTCGGTGTCACTGCCACAGCGGCAGCCTGAGGCGCGGGCAGGCGAGGGTGGCTGCAGGACCAGCTCTGAAAGGGAGAGGAGGAGAAGTCCACTGAGTTTGGGTGGGATAAATGGAAAGTGTAATTAAAGAGCTTAGCTCAAAGGAGGGGATTCACTGGTCCTAACGCCTGTGTCTGAAACCAGGCGTGTTCCCGTAAATGGGAGACAAATAAGCCTTTTCAGAGTGCTGCCTGCCTTGTGTGGGAGAGCTCTTGGGACAGGAAGAATAGTCTTCTCGAGGTGCCTGTTCCTTTCCCTGGCTGCAAAGAGGGTCCACGGTGGTCCAATACCTAAATTTTGGGGTAGAAAGAGCAGGTTGATCCTACTCTTTAGGATAGACTTTGGGGGTTCAAATACACATGCACAAGCCACCTACATAAGCAGGGACATTGCAGGGAGGTTGGCGCTTGTCCAGCGTGTCCTGTGCTCTGTGCAGCCACAAATTGGCTACCCAACGGAGCGGACAATGTCAGTGTGATTCGTGTCATCATCCTCTGCCCCCCTTCCCGTCTTGGTCTGCAGACTCTGGAGTTGTTGCCATTGCTGTCGGCTGCAGAGCTGCCGCCAGGTGAGCTGAGATGGGACCCAGGTAACATCTCAGATGAGTTGGGCTTTCCCAGAGCCACAAATTCTGCATCCACCCAGAGCTTCTCCAGGCTTTCATCTGTGCTGTCCACCACATAAACCATTTCACACTAAGCTTGTACGCATCATGTTTTGACAGTCTGTTTCAAAGACTGGTTTGTTCTACACTCTCAGGTCTGTATTTAGCTGCTTGTGGCAGACATGCATTTTGTAAGCCGTGTATTCTGTCCTTTTCAAAAAAAACCAGTAACTGTTCCAGGAACAATTCATGTCCTGGTCATGCTCAGATTTATAGAGGGTAAAATAATTACTCCAGACTAGCCTGCAGTTAGTGTTTCTTTACATGAAGAAATCAATTTCCATTGAATATTCATCTTGGTTTATATCTAGCTCTCGTTATTCATCTCTCGTTGTTGCTCTGTCCCCTCGGCAGCCAGACCTGGTCTTGCTGCCATGTTTGTATTGGGGAAACTTCTGTTGATCCTATGTTCTCACAGTGCATTTATCTTCCTAAACCACAAAACCAGCTGCACTGTTCAGGCAAAGGATGACATGTTGGGGGGTGATGAGGGTTGGATGCTCCCTAAGGGATGGGGGGTGAGGGGATAACGTGGGTGCCAGGGCAGGGGCCCCGCCAGCGAGGCAAGGGGTGCCCAGGTTACTGGAGGGTCTCTAGGCTGGTGATGCTCTGTCTGCAGCAGCTGAGATGATGATCTTCATGCAGCTCTTCCTTGCTGTACGCAAACTGAGCAGCTGCTGGATGCTGATAAACTTAGGGGCAACCAAGGTCTGGCTTTTGCTGAAGCTTTGAGCTAGGTCAGCCTTTTTGGAGGTGCTTTTATTGCTGAGTGTGCAGTCAGATAACGCCATCAGGGTGCTGAAGCTGGGTGAGCACTGGGAGATAGCAGCTCCCATGACATTTTCCATCTCTTTTTCTCTTCCAGCCTGGATCCCTGCTGTTACCACTTCAAGATAACAAACAAAGGACAGCGCACCCGTTGGCTCTACTGGTCAACAGAAGGTTTTGGCCAGTTTCACCAGCGCGATCGTGTCCCTGCTGTCAGCACCACCAAGGGCCAAGGTTCCTCCCAGAGCCCCAGACCTGCCTGCCCTGTGTTTAAGGTTCAACCGCAGAGGGTGGAGCTGATGCCGGGCAAGACTATGGAGATGGTGCTGGAAGGCTTCTCCAGCACTCCCCAGGTGAGGTCCCCCCCGAGGGCTGAGCCTTCCCCATCAGGAGCAAGTGCTTTCAAGAGCCACAAGTTACCATGGCAGCACCAGCTGCTTTCCTCGCTGGCCACCATCAGCTCCTAAGGCTTTTTCATGTTTCCATGGCTACCGTAAACCCAACCTGCTGATACCAAAACACGGGCTGAAGGAAACATTGCTAATTCAGGGGCAAATGGCAGGTTACAAGGTGTCATGTGCTGAGGCAGAAAGGAAGGGCAGAGAAAATAAGTTACACTTAGACTAGGAGCACAGGCAGAAAGTAAATAAAAAAGTGCAAAGTAATGTATCTGGGGGAAGCAGTGAGTAAAACAAAACACCTGTGAAGGGAGGGAGTGTCTGGGAGTAGCATCATTTTTCCTCTGTAGACAAACATGGGCAGAGGGCTTGTCTAGGACTGAATCCTGGAGCAGAAAAATGAACAGTGTGTCAGCTGTAGCGATCGGGGTGATGTTCATCCATGTGGGAAACTGTTCGCAGGGATCATTATAATTGACAGCTTGGCCTTTGTCAATATTTCCATAACAGCTTGCCCCAGTCTCTCAGCCAGTCCCGGGGTCCCAAGGGCAGGCAGGTCTCGCAGCACCCTTGGATGGCAGCTCAGAGGGGGAGATTTCAGCAGGATCACTGGGTGTTCTCCTCCCTGGACCCTTCTTTCCAGGGAAATCCAACTCTGCAGAGAAGCTGCCAGCTAACCCTGGTGTACATTCCCTTTCTCCAAGACCGCTGACCACAGATATTTAGGTGAATGTGGAATAAATCTGCATCAAGCTCCTGCTGATACTTGTGTTTTGAAAGGTGTTTGAAAGGATTGCCTTGGTGGTAGCTTGAGGAATACTCGATTACTCACCTAGCTGACTGCGATGGGACTGTCCCTGTGCAGTTCGTTTTGCTGAAACGGGGAAAAGGTACCAGAAAGGAAATAAAGTGACCAGGGTGCAGGTGAGGCTGTCTTGCCTGGAAAGCCGAAAGGGGATCTGTGAGCTGAGCTGTGGCTACCTGCCTCCTGCAGTCAAAGCCAAGACCCTGGGAGTGGGCTTTCCACCTTCCTCGGGTCTTGAGAACTTAATACTCTTGAGGTTGGTCAGAAGCCCAACTCCCTGCATTGCACACGCAACATGGATGATTTTGAGTCTGTAGACTCCGAGGAGGAGTTGGGTTGTGGTGTTGTATCAGAGGGAAGAGTGAGAAGTGAAGGGAGGAATTTGGGGAACTGAAACCATGAGAAATCAGGAAAAAGTCTTAAGTGTAAGAACATCCAGCTTAAGCAGAGGGTTTTCATGTGAACTGCAAGACATCTCTTTCCTGGGGAGGTTTCTTTTAAAACCAGCTCTAGGAGGGCACAGTACCTGCTAGGAATGAGTGGCCCCCTCTTTACCTGAAGGCCATCTGGCTATTTGGGTTTTTCCCATGGATCCTGTCCACTAAGCTTCCAAGGGAGGGTTTGCTAGCATTGGCCCTTCTATCACCTGTTTTCCTTAATATAGTTGTATTATTATTTTTTTTTTAAATCAGTTCCTACAGCTTTCTATAAGTATTATGCTTGGCAGTGGTACAAATCAGAACAGTAATCATTTGGGGCAGGGACTATTACAACTGTAGGCAGCACATGACTCACAAGGGCTTTTTGTGGATAGTGGGGTGTAGCATTACGGACGTTTGAGAGCAGAATAAATGGGATGCAGCATAAAAAGAAAAGGGGACTGCTGAGAAGCCCAGTGGCTGTAACTTGATGGCGGTAATACGGTCTCTGGCTGGGTGGGTAGCAAATGCAGTGCGTTTTCGGGACGCCCTGCTGGCCCCCGCTGAGTGACGGGTGACTCCTCCGTGCAGGTGGTGAAGGAGCGGCTGCTGTGCCACGCCGTCGTGGGGAGCAAGGCAGGGAAGGCACAGATAAAGCAAGTGGATGTCACGTGCGAGTTCATTGCTCCCGTCCTGCAGATGTCCTCCAGAGAAATCACTTTCCGGGTGGAGAAGGTAAGTCTCTGGATTTCATCCTGGCATTGAAGAGCATGGCTGATGACTGAAAGCCTGGTGGGGGTGTGTGCTTGTGTTCAAAGGAGGAAGTTAAATGGCTTCTCCAAGTCCGTGGGACTTTGACTATTGAGCTGAGCTGGACCAAGATTTTGCCATTAACACTGAGATCAATATTTCGCTCCTCTGGGATTGGGAGCAGTCCCACCAGCTGTATTCTGCCTTCATGATGTGGAGACAGAATTGAGCTGCTGAGCCAAGGGCACAGGGCGAGATGTGTGGGACCCACGAGAACAGCGTGGGCCTTGCACAGCCACCTCGTGTGCTGGGGCTGCAGGTGGGCGAGCAGAGGGCTGCAGCTGAGCGATGCTAAACCCCCTCCTCACCCGTCCTGAGGTGCTTCATAAAGTAAGTGAAGATGTTTTTAGAGATGGGACTGGTGTTTAACTTCACCCAAGTAAAACTGAGATAACAGCTGCTCTGCCGAGGGGGATCATGGCTACTTCTAGAGAGACACCAGTTCCTGTACTCGGTGTGAAGGGAGGTTTTTGGGGATCCTCCAAGGTGCAGTGATGTCTGAACACTGATCCTGTAGGGAAGCTGAGAAGAACTGAGATTCCTGTCAGCTCCTCAGGCTGATGAGAAAAACCTGTCATCTCTTGTCTCTCTCTGCCTTCTCTGCTGTTGGTATGGATGCTAG
Source organism: Strix aluco (assembly GCF_031877795.1). NCBI lineage: Eukaryota > Metazoa > Chordata > Aves > Strigiformes > Strigidae > Strix > Strix aluco. The sequence continues at coordinate 4,345,173 of NC_133940.1, read as the reverse complement.
CTCTTTGCAATTCCCCAGGCTTCACCTTCTTCAAAGGACCCGCAGACATCCTTCAGCTGCAGTGATGATAACACCAGCACAAAGCAGATGCCCTTTAGCCTCTGGATCCTGACTCCTGCATCACCTTTCCCTCTCCCACGAGGTGTCTGAAAAAGAGAAGATATTTCATTATTTAGTTTCTGTGTTTTCAGGTCTCTCCTCTGGTTCCCAGGCTTCCAGAGAAGCACAGAATCCTGTGAGCAGGCAGTTCGGGTTTAATTAGAAGCTTTTCAGCTCTCCCTGATGTCTGCCTGTGGTCTGCTTGATGCCATGCGCTCTGGTTTATCGAGTGTTACGACGCTGCAGCTGTTTGATATCGATACATCCAGAACCAGTTTCCCAAACACTGTCTAGTTGATATAAACCATGCAGGAAGCCCAGAGCAATGCATAAACAGGAAGAAATAGCTTAGGCAGAGCTGAGCTTTGAGGCTACAGACAGCTTGTCACTGGAGCAGGGGCATCAGGACACCCGTTGCAGCCCGACTGTTGAGGTTTCTAGCTGGCTGTATGTGCCTGTAGATGTTCAAAGCTAACCTTAGGCTGCTGCAGGCTCTCTCCACTGTGGGCCAAATCCTGCTCGCTTTTCTCCTCTGACCAGCATCACTGCTTTTATGAGGCTACTAGAGCTGATAAGGTTGTAAGAAATTACTGTATGTGAGTGAAAATCATCTTGTTCCATTCTTCTCGAGGGAGGATACAAAACTGGAGACAAGTGGTCTGGGTTCACTTTCTGCTATTGATCTTGTTCATGCAGCTGCCTCCTCGCGGGGTCCTATTCCCTCCTCTGTATGCAAGAGTGTTTCCCTGTCCCCAGGGGATGCTGTGGTTTCTAAATATGAAAGGCATCAGATATACTTAGAGAAAAACCATCTAGAAGGGTAGAAACTAATAAAAATAGTAAATAGAGGTGTATGCCCTTTGGGGTTGAAAAACTTGAAATGCATCAGAAAGGGAAGGAGTTCCATGGCCACTTCACGTTGTTTTTTTCCCTTGTGTCCTGTTTCTGTAGCAACCCAGTGATGTCCTAACTCTGCAGTACCAGCCTCTTTCTTTAAGAAACGCGTCCTCCCTGCCACTCAGCATTGTCCTGGCCTTAGAGCAGCCCTTCTTAATCTGCGGTGCAGACCAGCAGCCCCTCTCTGCAGACGTTCAGGTGAGCAGCCGTGGGCCTTCCTGCTGGTGGGGTTTGAAGAGGGGGGAGTGTGGTGGTACGTTTCTGTTGGGAGGTCCTCTAGTAGAGAAGTTTATTCTTTAGACTCAGTGGTAGACTGGCCTGAACTAAATCAGATTTGAAACGAGCTGCTGAAGGAAATGAAATATCATCTGAACTGGGGAAATACATCCTGTCTCTAAGACGTGAGGAGAGGGGAGCAGGCAGCTAGGTCTGGGCAAGCCGTGTAGTAAAGGTGTCTCTTGGAGGCCATCGAGCTCTCCAGCAGCCGTTCTCAGATAACCTCAGGAGGAGCTTGCTTTCTTCAAGGGCAGCCCTGCTTTCAGGAAGGCTGAGGAAGCTCCTCCAGCTGCTGCCTGGCCCCTGCCCTGTTGTTGGTGAAGGTGTTGGACATGGGCTCTGCTAAACGCTTGTTGTAGGCACGGCCACCACTTCTGTGCTGCGCCAGTGACTAGCTCCTGCAAGGGTGAGGCTGCAGTGCCATGCTGCTTGTGCCGTGAGGGTAAAGGAGTTCCTCTAGAGCTGGGGCAAAAGGCCCTGGTGTGCCAGAGTGCTGATTTAGTTGTGTATTTAGCACATAGCTTCTGTGGGTCCCAAATTCAGCAGAAGAATATTTATTTTCCTCGTGTATTGATGCAGAGCACAGTGAGATGAGCCTGAGATAGTCTCAGACAAGAGCGTGGTGGGGCTTGCAGTCAGGCGCACACTGTGAAGGAAACGCAGGATGAACTGAGAAGCCTACGCTGGGGTCACACGTTGAACATTTACACGTTTCGTGCTGCCAGACCTTGGGACTTCATCACACTGGTGATTAATACTCTTCATTTCCTTGCAGCCCGTGAAGCTGGAGATAGGGGAGGAACTTCATCTCTCCATCAGATTTAACCCTGCTTATGAAGAGGATTTGTGTAGCCGGGTAGTAGAGAAGGTTCTGAAGATACGATTTCTTGAGCACCCTCATGAGGAGCAGGTCACGGTTCGGGGAGAAGTCTACTTTCCGAATCTCCATATCCAGCCCACGGCCCTGGACTTTGGCTGCATCTTGAACGACACTGAAGGTGTGCGTTACATCGAGATGACCAACCGCAGCCCACTTCTTGTCCAGTACCACTGGGCGTTCCTGATGGACAGCCGCGTGAGCCAGATCAGGTATGTGCCCCTTCGCTCTCTCCTTGCAGCTCTTCTCCTTCCTCGTGTCCTGTTTGTGCTTTGCAAAGACCAAGGTTATTTGCCTGTGATCTGACAAATTGCTTGCAACTTTCCCTGTGGGAGTAACACCTACCAGCCGTGGTCGGCCTTAGGTGCTCAGGGAATAAGTGATCTCCACCAGTTTGACACTGGGAAGGAGACAACGTTCTCCAGCCAAGCTGGGGCTGTGAGATGCTACCAACACTTTTTGCATTGTCCATAGCCTAGAGTCCTGCTTTATTTCTGGAGCTACAAACCTATACTTAGGCACTGGGACAAGCAGATACATGATTTTTCTTTCCTGCCAACCCTATGTGTTGTCATTTTACACTAAGAACCTACACAGGCACTGCCACCAGAACGATATGCTGCTGCCCCAGTCTCTTGCTGCTGCTTTGCTGTAGCCCCCATACTGGTTCCCCTGGGAAGGAAGGCTGGTATTGGAAAGCTGCTTTCTCAGACCTTTGTGGCCTGAGGCAAACACCACACTGGTGAAGTGAATTTTCATCTGTTAAACTGCTCATCACATTCTCCAAACAGCTATTTAGTGTTTTACAGGGAAACGGCAGGTTCTGCTGCAGCTTTGGGTACAGCTGTAGGTGTTGGTGGGAGCACTTGTCTGAACGTCCATGGGAAGCGGGGCCATCCAGCGCTGGGCTGTGGTTTCCAAGCCCAAGAGCAATCTTGCAGTCGTGCTGGAGCACATTTATAAACACATTTCCAGCAGTTCCTCCTGCTGTGGCCTCTCTGCATAGCACAAAAGTCTAGTCTGGGCAGTTTTAATTACAGTAGCAAATGGTTTTTCCATAATGCCCTAGGAAACTGAGCAAAGTTAACCATTGTGCGTTGAAGTGCTGCCATTACAAATAATAGAGATCATCAATAAACAGGTTTGTTTAGAGAACTGGGATCTGGCTCAGAGGACACAACCTACTGGGAACTGGAGATTAGCTATGGCTATGAGGAGAGCTTGGGGGAGAAGACCTGGGCACTGGGGTAGCCTGTTCACAGCCGGATCTTACCGAGTAACAACCAGTCTTTAGTGTGGCCCTTCTTGATGCACGGCACCTTCAAGAACAGACCCTAAAATGCAGAGGAAAGCCCGCAAAAGCAGGTGGAGGGAGGTGGGCAGGGAAGGAGGAGCAGAGCTGTAAGCTCTGCTTGGAGGCCCCATCATCTCCTGGTAAACTAGATTACGGTTTAATTGCAAGCTAGAGGGAAAATCTAATTTTGATGATAGAACAATGCATATGTTTTATAATAACAGAGAAGCAAGCACGTTACAGCAAAGCCTGTGTGGAATTAATTTCTTCTGGGGCCACTTGCTGGACAGTTGCCTGTTTATCTTTACTCTTTCCTTTTTTTAGAACCAATTTAGGTTTTTGGAAATGTGAATGCTGAATCAGTTTTCAGCTTTTAATTACCCCGTCTCCACCTGAACTGGCTTAGGACCTGAGCCTGCAGGTGCTTGTTCTTCCAGGGGATGCCGAGTCACCCAACTCTGCTGAGTCGGTAGCAGTTGAGGGTCCTGAGCATCTGGCAGGGTAGCAGCCTCTGCTCCGAAGGGTTTGGCATAGCCCCTTCACTGGCTCGTTAGCACTGGGGACGTTGTGGCAGCTCCCTTTTCTGCTCTGTGTGTTAATTAAGCAGAAATGTACTTTCTGTGGGTCCCTCAGCAGACACCATGTGATTCTCTGTGGCAGAGCTGGAAATGAAGATGGTCGCCAAGCTATTAAGACCTCAAGTTGCTCATTAAGAGCCTGGCAGAAGGTCAGCATGTCAGATATTATTTCTGGTCCACATTAAGCACTGTTAGTATTCTAAATTATCAGATCAAAATCACCCGGTCTGACATGGAGGGAATCAAACATCAGGTCTCATGAAGGTGAGATCAATAGAGTTTAACCATCCGTCCATCTGACCTTGCTGGAGCCGATCATCAGAGACTGCCACCATCAATCAGACACACACGTTTATTTTGGCCAGGAGAGAAAAATGTTGTTCCTCTGCCTGGACAAGACTGTGTGCTTAGATCTTTTTTTCTTCTAATTGTTCAACCTATTTTTCCTACTTACCCTTTAATCACTGCTGCTACTTTGAGCAGAGCAATCATATAAGCAACACAGTCCAACCATTGCTGTGTGGTTGGACGTGCCCAACTCACGCCAACCCATGTCCCTTCTCTGGCACTGCTGAGCCATAAATCTCTCATGGTTACTCTTCTTCTAGACCTCTACATGGTTAGAGACAGACTGAGAATACGTTCTCCTCACCCTTTGGGCCTTTGATAGCTCAAAGCTGAGTTAAGCCTTTGCACCAAGATGTTTTCTGCAGCGTTGGAATGGGTCACCAGAGTCACCCAGCAGGAGACAGTAGGTCTGGACTCAAATTCGGACATTTTGTCATATTTCTTACCTTAAAGGTTTCTTCCTGAAAGACTGATTTGTCCCCCTTTCTAAGGGCAGTATCCAGCTCCTCAGCTTTGTTTGGGTTTCCCATCAAAAGGAAGACATTAAATCCCAAAGGATATACAAGGATTTTTTTTGAGACCTGTGACAAAGGCTGCCAAAGGCTCATCCCCAAACTTCGCTGTTCTCTAGAGTTTTCATCCTCTGTTAAGGATCTGTGCCTTGTCATTTACTTTGAGCATGGCTGTTCCTGCATCACCTCTTTGTCCCCTTCACGCGAGACACGTTTCCTCCCTGGGACAGAGCTGACACACACCAATCAGTCCGTGTGCCAGGATGGATCAGCAGGGAGCTCTGCACCTCTGTGGCACATGTCAAACCCCCTCTGTGTATTGATCTGGCGTGTCTGGACCGTGGGAACTTCGTAGCTACAAATCCAGCATAATGCATTGCCAGTACATTCTTTGGGGAAAGGCTTTGTTGAGCTAAACATGTAGAAAATGACTCCTTTCCATCCAGGATTTTCTCGGCCAATGTGTTTTGAACCAACCAGGAGCCATTCTCCTCCCAAGTGGATCTTCCTACAGCATTAGTAACTTCTCATTCCTCCGCCCTCTCTCCTTCCATGTCCCCTGGCAGGTTGCAGTGCAGGGACCCTGCGAGCCAGATCCCAGCCTTGTTACTGACCAGAAAACCCCAACTCTCTGTTATATTTGATGGGGTTTCTGCTTTGTTGTTTTTGTAACAAGGAAGAAATGGAAAATGCAGGCAGTGAAAAACAGTGCAAGGCAAAAATCTGACAGCAGTCCTCTGTCAGCCACCGGAGGGGAGAGGTAGCAACAGCAGCAGCGAGCATGTACATCCGAAATGCACCCATCCACCGTGCCCCTGGTGCTGGGGAGTCTCAGATGGGTGACAGTAGACCATACCCCCTCCTCATCCCCCAGTGCCATCAGCTCCTCGGGGCAGTACGTTTTGGGCTTTGGTAGCCCCATGGGTGCTGCTTTCCCTGCTTAAATCCCGTGGGTAAGGTAGAAAAGGGCTGAGTCGTGATGGAAATGTGCTGCTGAATGCGGCCTTCAGCTCCGTGTGGTTTGGCAGCAGCAGAGAAGCGTTTTGCTTGGTGTAAGGGAGAAGTGGCCTCTTATTTCTCAGAGATGGAGTGTCTGGGAGCAAGGACTGGTGCCAGGCAGGCTTCACCTCTGGGGTGGCAGTGCGGCTGCTGTGAACAGCTGATGGAGAGTCTCCGTGCTTGTGGACAGAGACACTGGGGAGCTGGAGCAAGGGAGACCTGGAAATTTGCTGCCTGTTGCACCCAGAGAGAATGAAAAGTAAATAAAATGATTGCCAGGGAGGGGTTTGGAGCCAGGCGTAAGCGAGCATATGCTGTTACCAAGTCTATCTTAGAGACATAAACCTGCATACTAGGTGTGGCACAGTGATGCTTTATCGGGACAAAGGTTGCGGGGGTGATGATTTTCTGTTTGCAACATGTCTGTAAGCTTCTTTCTTCTCTGCTGCCACCATGCACCCTCCATCTCCGTGCCTTTTCCAGCACGGTGCTGCTCTTTTCCCAGCTCACGTGCTGGCGAGTCAGCCAGCCTACCCCAGGCCTGGGCATGGCACCTTCTGGTTGTGCTCCTGGGAGCCTGACTGCAGGTTTGAGACAGCTTCTGCTGCCCCAGGGCTTCTGACCGCCCATTACGCTGTCGCACACCTGGAGGACTTTCACCTGGGCCATTGCAGTGGAGGTTGGAGCCCAGAACAGCTGCGTGAGAATTGCTTTAACTATTCCTCTTGGGTTTTCTGAGGCTCAGCCTCCTCCTTTGCACAGGGTGACAGACCCTGAGAGCTGTCCTTCGCCTCGGGGACTGGGGAGCAGCCCCAGGCTGTTGGAGGAGCAGATTGAGGGTAGGGAAGGCGAAGGAGAAAGCATTGGTTGGGTGAAAAGTGCTGCACGTCCTACCCAAGGTGCTGTCGGGCAGCTGACTGTCTCAGGACAAAGTGTGGGAGGTGTCCCTGTGTCACCCATGCCCCGAGCAGGCTGTGGTGGGATGGGGGTTGCCTTCTGGTTTTGTAGCCGGTCAGCAAACGCTGTCTGGAAGGTGACGACGTCTTGCTCTGTCAGCGATGTTCAGCTAGCAAACCTGGGGAGCAGCTGACTTCTGTCTTTGCTTTCTGGACATCTTCATTACCCAGGGCACGCAGCGGGAACCCGAGGTATGTTTGCACTGCAAACAGCATCCTTCTCCCTATAAATGATGTTACGCCCGTGCGGCCTGGATGACTCCTCCTTTAATTCCCTCTGGGCAGGAGGCTGCTGCTCAAGGCCGGTCTCTGCAGAGCTTCAATGTTTATGAAACAAAATGTTGATTTTTTTTTTAATTTTTCTGTTGTTCATGGGAACGGCTTGCTGTCATAGCCTGGATGAGGTAGAGCGAGAGCATCGATTCAGGGACTGCTGCTGTTGCTTCCCCATCATCTCTCTGGCAGAGCATTGAGTAGTGAAGCCACCAGATGAAATCTGGGGGGCAGGATGGGCTATTTATAGTCCTCTTTATTTGCTGACCTGCTGTCACTGCATGTGGCAATGAGGAGTACGGTGACAAAATTTTCCAGACCTCGTTTCTTGTAATTTCTCCAGCTGTTTCTCACCCTTCACTCTTTTCCTGCTTCCAGCAAGCTGTGCATCAAACAGCTTTCCTTAAGGGAAAATCCCTCTGAACGCACTGGCGTCGCTCTGCCCAAGAGTGCCGTCTCTAGTATCGCTGTGCTCTTTCCTGGTGCATCCCTGTCTTCAGAGGGTAGGTGAGAAATCTTTAAACTCTTAGGAGAAGAGGCTCAAGCCAAATTTGAATCTAGGTGCCAAATCTTCACATCTTTTTGGGTGTAAATCTGCACAGGGGATTTTTGTGCTGATTCCTTCTAGTCCAAGGTGCTGCCTAGTGCAGAGGTGATGGAGAGCCCAGCTTCCCTGCTGGTCCCATCATCACCCCTGAGCTGGCTGCTGCTGAGACAGAGATTGGCAGCAAAAACCCTTCCAGAGAATGGGGATTTTGTCCTGCATGAGGCTGGACACTCACAAGACGGTGAAACTGGTGCTCATCCTTCTGTACAGCCACTCTTTCTCCCTGAGAGGCTGATATTGGGATGGTGGATGGACAGGATGGGTTTTGGGTGGGTTTCAGATCTCTTGCTGCTGACTGACTGGTTTAAGGCAGACGAGGAGAATACCAGTCAGGGAGATCATTTCCCAAAACACCATCCTGTATTTGTTTTTCAGAAAGAGTGGGATCTGCCTGGCATGTGCCAGTGCTCTGTTTTCCTCTTGTATCACCGAGGAGACAAGAGACTGTCCCGGCATGGAGCAGAAGCAATGCTTGCTGTTCCTCTAAAAGCCAGAGCCAGTGTTTTGGTCCCACAATGGTTTCTTTGCCAATGTTTTCTTTGGCCACAGCCACCAGCTCCATGTGCTCTAGGTGAGGAGCCACTCCATGCTGTGATAGACTCTGTTAAATGAGCCTGTTATAAAAAAATCTTCTCTTATCCACCTGGTCCATCTCTTCATCCCTGAAAACAGCCACAGTGGGAAGACCTGCTGTTACTACTGCCATTGTAGCTCTGCAGGAGCATTGATTCATAGAATATCTCAAGTTGGAAGGGACCCATAAGGATCATCATTCCTAGATCTCTTGGGGGTTGTGAGGCACAGAGCCTCTAATCCAGAAATGGAAACCAGCCTTAAATGATGAGCTGCAAAGCTAGAGACAAATACTCATTTGGGAGCACGTCGTTAAAGGCACTGAGTTCCCAGCTGGGAATGAAGCACCCACATTGCTGTAAAAGATGGGCCTCGTTTGCCCTCGGGAACACTTGCAGATAGGCGTGGTGACAGGCAGGCATGGTTCCAGTGTGTCCCTCCATGGGGCATCAGAAGGGTGAACAGAGTTACTGTGAGCACCTGCTGCAATTTGAAACAGGGAATGTAGCCTGAGTCACTGGGAATGTTCGAAAATGTTAAACCGAACACTTTTTACTGACACGTGTTGGTCAAACTATCACCTCAGTCCTGTCAGTAAGATGAGCTGTTGAACTGCTTTGCTGAATCATTTGCCAAATTGGTCCTCAAATGGTTTGTGTTTAGAAGCTGCTGGGGAGGTGACCATGCCGTTGGTAAGTGCCACATCGGTTATAGCCTTGTTTCAGCAGAGCTGCTGCCCTTTTAGCGCGAGGTGCGGTTGGAGCCGTTGTTTCACAACCAGGGAATACCGGTGGCACAGCAGGAGCTGAACCTTGTCATCGGCATTTGCTGTGTATTGATTAAAAATGACCAAAGCTTCCTTCCCCAGAGCACCAGTCGCTGCTGCTTCGGTGCTCCTCAGGGATCAATGGGCTGTTCAGTTGTGAGTCTCTGCCTGGAGTTGCTCAGCGTGTCTTTCCACGCTGCCCCGCGTGTGTGGGGGTGTCTCATGCTGGGCTCCGTGGGTGCCCCCGCACGGTGCTGGGCTCTGTCGGGGTTAGGGCACAGCAGGCTCCGGGCTCCATCCCTGCTCCTGCCTTACGGCGCTTGGAGAAAGCCTCGGGCATTGCTGCTTGCTTGTGCTGACCTGCAGCTGCGGGTGGGTGTCAGGGGAAATATTCCGCATTAGCACCTGGTGGAGCTGCAGAAGTTCTGGCTTTGGCCCTCTGGGTGGGGGAGGCACAGTCTGCAGCTGTGGGTGCTTTCGGGAGGGCACTGGTGGGTCTGCACTGGCTTGTTGCTGTCCGGATCTGCCCCTTTGTGTCTCAGGTTCACCTTTTTGCACAGTTTGTGTGTCTCTTCCTTTCCTGCTGTGCTTTTTACCTCCCTACAAGGCTTTCACCTGTGTCCTCTTCCATTTCTCCTTGCAGCCAGTTGCCAGCTGCCTGCGCCGCCACTATACCAGCATCATCCCTAGGCAGCCCCATATGCTGACCTGCTCCATCCTGGTTTCGGAGCTGCTGGGTCAGACCCGTTACTGAGTTCACAGCACCAGTGCCCAGCCGGGGGCCGCATCCTGCTGAGGAGCTGTTCATGCAGGCTCCCCTCCCTCCCACTGCAGGTTCACCATCAAAGTTATGTTATTTTCCAGGTTCAGCCCTCCAGTACCTAAATTTTTCATCAAACCCCAACCACCAAAGGAGGAGGGAGCCTGGTCCAAGCGCTCGGTGTCTGCAGGGAGCAGCTGCAGGGGTGGAGGTGTGGAGGAACCAGCCAAAGCCCTGGGAGCCGCAGGGGATCCTGCCCGAGAGCCAGCAGATGCAGATGACTCCCTGGAAGCAAAGGTAGATTTTCTTGTACACCTACCGCTTGCATTGCCTCCCCCAGCTTGCCACCAAAAAGCCATGCTTGTGCCAATCCCCCTTTGTGCTGCCCTGCTGTCATGTGCCCTGAGGGTGGGCTGGGCAGCAGGGCCAGTGGCTGGACACGGGGCTTCTGGGGAGGGAGAAATCAGATAGTTTTGCTTGGAGAAGCCCACTCAGATCCTACGGACCTATGCTGAGTTTGGGTTTTTTTGGCTTGTTTTTACACTGTAAAATGCGGCTTTTATCTGCATCGTGATGTGAAGGCCTCCAGTTTCCTTCCTGTATCAAGCTGTGCCAAGTACTGTGATCTCCATGTACCACCTTCTCAACCCCAGCTGGAGCCGCCTGTTTTTATGTCTCTGCCTTCACCCGAGACCTGCAGTATTGCAGAGATGGCCACAGAGCTGTCTTTGATAAAATGAGACTTTGCAAAGTCATTGTCTCTTCCTCCTGGCATGGAAAATGGCCTTTGGTCTGCTGACCTTCCTGGTGAACCTCAGTGCTTTGGAGCTTGACGTCCGTGCTAGTGGGAACTGGCGCTTTGTTCTGCATTGTGTGGGACAGAGGCTGCTCCTGGGGCAAAAAAAAAAGGATGCGGGAAAGCATGGGAAGTTCTGAAAGCACTGGCGTTGGCGTTAAGTTCAAGGAGAGGGGTTGCATCTGCTCACATCCAAATATCGGTCATTTTAACATTATAACGGCACATTTTTTCTGAATCAGGAGAAATGATACCCTGTAGATGTAAAGAATAGTGTGGCTGAATGTTTTCGGATAGAAGGGTGGAATCATCTTTATTTCCTGCTTTGTTGCCATGTATGCAGAAATAAACCAAAGAAATTCAAGTAGATATGGCTAAGTAGGATCCAAAAGTGCTTCAAAGGATATGTCTGGATTGCAGCTCATCTTCCTGCAGCAGAGTGGTCTCACCCAGACCAGCCAGCTGCTCACTGCAGCCCACGGTGCTTGTTTTCCAGCTCCTGCCATCCACTGCTGCGGAGCTGGAAGGTGCTGTGGAGACTCAGAGGCTGGTGGGGATCAACAAACTGATGCAGTTTGTGGAGGCAGAGCCCGTCACCTTGGGAATGGAGGAGGTAAGTGGGAATCCATCTTGCGCCACGTTTCCAGTGTGGCAAGCAGTTATGTAGCTCCCCCCCCTCCCACTGGTGGCCCTCGATGCTGCTCGCAGAGTGGCCTCACGTCCCTCCAAGCCCATCGCACAGCGCTGCTGAAGCAACTGGTCACTGGAGAGGCCACGCAGGACATGTCGTAGGGTTGACCTGTGCAGCAGCTATGGAGGGCATTATTCATCTTTTTGCTAATCAAGGGGTCAACAGGAAATTTCTGCAGTAGCTTTTGCTGTAGCATCTTGAGAGAGCGCAACATGCAAATCGGAGAGAGCGAAAAGCATCAGGAGTCAGATGAGCTGGGCTGGAGTCCTCCCCCCCAGCTCTAAGGGCTTTCACCTCCGAATACTGTGTTTTTCTTAAGGCAGTAAAAGGTGCTTTTAAAGGCAAGTTCTGCAGTGAAGAGAATTTCTTGCTGCCAGGAGACAGCCCAAATTACTTTAATATGTAGTGTATTAATTAATGCGTTAATGAGTGAGTATGGGAGAAGATTTTTCCCGTGGCCCCTCCACTGGTAAGTGGAATGGATACAGGATGAGATTAGGGTGATTTTGCCTGTGTTTGAGGAAGAGCCCCCTCCAGCCACATCTGTACTTCACTCCAAGCCGTGGCTGCTCTTCTGCATCAATTTCCATGCTCGACGCCTTGATCTCTCCTCGTCTACCTCCAGGTTTTCGATGTCCTGCCACTCTACGGTGTGCTGCAGCCAGGCGAGAGCCAGCGGGTCATGTTCACCTTCTTTGGCCACACAAATATCGTCGCCCGTGTCATGGCGCTGTGCAGGGTGGAGGGAGGCCCGACCTACGAGATCGCGCTGAGTGGGGAGGCTTCGCTCATCAACTACCTCCTAGACGTCACGGAGATCGACTGCGGGCTGCAGGTACCGCACGCTTCTCTTGGCAGAGGTCCTTGTCGTGAAACCATCACCAGCGGGTTGCCACCCACCTAGGGCTAGGGCTCTCTCCCCTTCCCAACTACTTTGTTGGCTCTATGGCTTGAAAGTACAACCTTGGAGTGGTATGTCCTGCATTCAAGCTGTTTTTAATGGCCATCTCCACCCCTCTCCAGCTGGGAATTCCTCCTCCTCAAGGTAACTAACACCACCTCCTGGGGCAGGCAGGGTCCCAGTGGTGATCTCCAGAGGGACGTGCCCCAAGACATCCATCTGCTGATCCGCTCCTAAAGCCTGAGGTCCAAGGAGGTGCTCTCTTTTGATGTTCTTGATTAATCAGCAAAATAAACCAGGGAGGAAGTTAACTTGGGCTTCCCAGTCACTGTAGCTGGAAAGAATGTCCTAGAATAATCCCCACTTTACTTCTTTTTGGTTAAAAACCCCACAGATATTTCCAGCCGTTGCCCTATCTCCCATTTTGCTGTCACTGCAGGTGCTTTTTCTTCTGCAATGTCTTGATGCCACCTCCTTTGTTCCAGCTGGGTGTGAGATGACACCATGAGGTGCAGAGAGCTTGTCTCCTCCTTGGTTTCCTTATGACTGATCTCTGTGGTTGGCATTGCCCCTCTGCATGCCGCCATCAGTATCTGTTCCTGTGTAGGGCTAAGGGGTGCCCTGTGGCGGTGGCTTCCCCAGGTTAACCTGGGAGACTCAAGTGCCCGTACCTCCTCTGCCTCTGCTTTTCTCCTGTGTTGAGTTCATTTGCTCGCATCCCAATGAAAGCAGAAGGAGGTTCCCAGTATCAGGCCTGTGCCTTCAGCTTCCCACTCCTCTGTCCTCTCTTCAGCTGTTTAACAAAGTCACCGAAGCAGAGGTCACCCTGCAGAACAGCGGGAAGATGGGATTCACCTACGTGGTGCTAAGGCCCAGCGCGGGCACCGCAGACAGCCCTCTGCCCGGCGTGCCCCTGGTCCTGCCCAGCACGGTGAGTACGGAGGTGGCGCGAGTGATTGACCCTGGCTCTGGGTCAGGCTGCCCAGGAGGGGGTTGTAGGGGAAAAAAACAAAATTAAAAAAAAAGAAAACAACCCACAAAAGCAGACAGGAGAGACAGGGCTGTAAGCAGCTGCTGCTGGGGGGCAGGGAGGGTCAAGCAAGCGCGGTCCTAATCGACGCCTTCACGGCCTTTGCCGGCGGGTGACCCTGCTGTCACACAGCAGCCACCGGCCGGAGGCACCAGCGCTTCGGGGGCTCTGGGGACCCCAACTGCTGAGTGCTCCGGCTGTGCGGGCACTGGGGCTGGACTGTGCCGGCTCTCCTGAGAGTCACCTTTCCCAGGGTGTGTGATTGGACAGGGCTTACTCCTTGTCCCTGCCTGTAGCACACCCTGCCAGCCCCCTGCCAGCACTGAGCGGGACTTAAATGCTCTCACTTGGGCATGAAGCTGCTTTGCCAGAAATTGTAGCAGCCCCTGTACTGGTCCCCCACTCCCCCAGTTTGCTGCTCCGCAGCAGCTTTGTGGGGCAGTGAGGGGGCCAGGCAGGAACAGGGCTGGAACAGTGAGGAGAGGAGTGTGCAGCATCCCACCATCCCAACTTCTCAGTCCTGTGTGGCTGTCTTTGGGCTGGAGCAGCATTCCTGTCTAGTCCCTTTTTGTAGTGGGAAGAGGAAGCCAAAGGTGTTCACATTTCCTCATGCCTGTCTCCTACAAGGGGTGACACACTGATGCCCTCTTGCTGAGAGCTTCCAAAGACCCAGCTCTGCTCGGACCCGCGCAGTCAGTTGCTGTGACAGCCCCATTGGCGCTGGCAGCTTGGCAGGGCTGGCTTTCGCTGCAGCTGTGTTCTGCGCTGCACCAGGGGCTCAGGGGACCAAGTGGCAGGATCTGTCCCACTCAGCAGCTTCTCCCTACAGCATGAAGGGGAGTGAGGAGCCGAGGGTGCAGCCCAGTGTGCAGAGGGCAAGCCGAGGAAAGCTGTGGCTGTGTCCCTCACCCAGGGCTCTGTTGCTGTCTGCTTGCATTTGCTCTCAGCCTGGCTGGCGGGAGCCTAGCCTGGGGCTTGGGCAGCCTTTCTGGAAGCCCGGAGAGGAGGTGCCCTTCCTGGCAACACCTTTCCTAGATCTCGTCCTAGTCTCTGCTCCTGCCTTTCCAGAGATGCATGTTTGCAGGTCACCATGAGCCTGGGTAGGCTCACGCACCCCCGGTGTAACTGCACAGGCAGGAGGTGTTTGGCTGGGATCATTATAAGGGGTCAGGCCCTTCAACACCAGCCTGGGAACCGCTGATGTGCTGTGGCAGGAGCTGCTGGCCATGCTGAGAGTGTGGGCACTTCACTTATTTTGCATAGTGGCTGGTAAAAGAGCTTTTATTTCTTCAGTCTGGCTCTTGCTAGCAGAGGGTAAACACCGCTAGGGGCAGAGCTGTGCTCATGCTGAGCAAGGGGTGGTCTGTGGGTCTGTCCTGGGGGAATGCATCCCTATGAGCCCTCTGAAGGACCTGGTGTAGGAGACTTCAGCTTCTGGGTACAAGAAAGCTAGAAGGCGATGTTGTCTGATACTTTCTTATATATGAGAACCTGCCTTCTCTTCTCAGCATATCTGTCGTCTGAGCCATCCCTCCACCAAACCCTCTTTGGTTCATTCCCTCCCTCTTCTCCCACACCCTGCAGGGTTACATTGGACCTGGCCAGGAGCAAGTCCTGAAAGTCTATTACCTGCCAGGAGTGCCTGGAGCCTTCTGCAGGACTTTCCAGATCCAAGTGGGTCACCTAGAACCAGAAGAAATCTCCCTGAAAGGAGAGGGGAGCTTTCCCAGGATCTACTTGGACCTGCCCAGGAACATCAAAGGTGAGCACGGCCTGTCTGCTCCCCAGGAGGGTCCCCTGTTTCTCCCCCATGTCAGATGCCCGTAGGGCAGCTCACACCTGCCTCCATCGAGCCTGGAGGTTTCAGGGCTGTCAGACCAACACTCAACCCCCTGGTTGCTTCCTGAGGCTCTGGCAGATGAGCCTGCGTGGGCTTTGCCCCATGAACCATCCTGCAGAGCTTGCCAGCATGTGTCGGAGTCCTGGGAAGGTGGTGGCTGGACAGAAATGCTCAGGAAAGCTGAGCACAGGCTGGCAGGGATTTTGGCAGGATTGGATTTGGGTCACATTGCAGGGGATGAGATGCTCCTATGTGGGGAGGAAGATGGGTGGGAATGAACATCAGGGTTGATAGAGGAAACGCAGCATCTACTTTCCATACATTGCTTGAGGAGGGTGTTTCTGGGAGAGGCCAGAATCGGGGAAGTGGGGCTTCCCAGCTTAAATGGGAATAGCGCTGTGCCACGCTTCTATTTGTGGATGTTTTCTTCCTTCAGGAAATGAAAAATATGAGAAGGTCCTCAAGGAGGTGATAGAAAAGATGGAAGACAGCCAGAGAGAGGAAGCAGTTGTTCTGGGGGAGGCTGTGGCCACGGAGCCACCCCCAGATCCCTTGGACGCCGTGGTGAGAATGGCTGCTGCCCCGTTTGACGCGTGCCACCCTCCCCCGGTGTCATTTGGTCCCCTGCTGCCCGCAGCAGGCTTCCCGGTGCCCTGCTGGCACTTGGGACCTCCCTGCCCAACCTGCCCATGATCCTGCATCAGCTCAGCATTGCCCCCGGGGCTGCCCCAGGGAGAGATCCTGAAGACCCTGCTCAAGTGATTGAATTTATGGTACTTTGGGATGGAGATGTAGGTCATCACTGGGGTATTTGCTGCTCACAACCCAAGCCCTGCCAGGTTTACAGAGCTTAATAGCAGCAGCCTGACTGTGCCCTGGGACTGTGCTGCCAGGGCTGACCTCTAAGAGACAGCAGCGTTATTGTGGCTCCCTTTACAAGAGAGCTTTTGTCCGAGCTGCTTTGGCACTGGCTGGGGGCAGGCAAAGACTTGGAGCTCTGGAAGGTTCCTGGCTTGTCTGTCTGTTTGTCTGGCCAGATCAGCTTTTGTAACAGTGACTGGGCAGGCGAAGATACTGGAGTTCATTGCCCTTGAGATGAGGCCCTGGCTAAGAGAGCAGGAGGTGTCACAGACACTGAGCAGCGAGACAGAAGGACCCCATCACCCCTCTCAACACAAGCAGGGGGGAGCCTTGGGAAGGACCGTTGCTAACCAGCCTCTGCCTTTCCTTCCCTCAGCTGGACCCTCGGCTGCAGATGCAGATGGAGCAGATGCTGATGGAGGAACATGCCCTGGAGCAGCAGAAAGCTCTCACCTCTGGTCCCCCAGAGGCCACTGCCTTTGACCAGCACGCTCGTCGGAGGCTTCTCAAGTTAGTAGGGCCTCCTGTACCCTATCTCCAGGTGCCCCAAGGGTAACACCCAGCAGTGCACCCCTGCTCCTGAGAGGTCCTTGTGTCTGCAGAGCTGGGGATAGTGGGGACTTCAGAAAGGGCCTGATCCTGGTAGCTTTGACATGCTCCCTGTGAGCAGCTGCGTGTCCTCACTTCCACAGAGCCACCCTGAGCTTTGGAGGTACTCAGCTCCCCACAGGCGCTGGGTCCTGCTCTTAGGGCTGAGGGGGTCCAGTGCAGAGCATCAAGCCCTTCAGAGAGCACCAACACCATCCCTGCTGACCAGCTCTGAAAGAGGCAACTCAAAGCTGGCATCTTTGTTCCAGCTAACAGACCACACTGAGCAAAAAGAGTAGGGAACACCCTTGACAAACCCTAAATCAGGTGGCTGGGATGCTGGTGGGACTGCAGGGCTTGCCTCGGTACCTTCCCTCTGCTCCTTCATGAGGAGGCACGGGCACGGTAGGCTCCAGTTCAGGAAGATGCTCTGCAAAACAGATCACGTATGTGCTTTCCCGAGTGTGATTGCTCTGGAAAAGGACCCTCCCGTGAATCTTGTAGGTGATGATTACTGCATTTGTTGGTGCTGCTTTAGGGACAGATCTGGTTGCAGAGCAGTGAAGATTTCCTGTGCAGGCGAGTCTTATGACAAGGTCCTGAAGCCGTTTCAGGCTGGGGCTGTACACCAGGCTTAGCAGTTTCATTGAGACCAGTGGAGGTCCACTGGACTTACCTACTTTCTGCTTTCTGTAGCAGAGGAGCTGTGACCAGTATTCATTTTAAACTACTTTTATTTTAAGGTCCCACTGGTAGCTGATAAAACCTAGGTCCTATGCTCCTCGTGACTTACCAAAGTCTTATTACCAGGTGGTCAGACCTTGGGTTTCATGGGCTTGAGTTGAGTTTTTACAGCAGTGAATCCAGAAATACTCACTTTGTTTGCATCTTCCATGCTCCTGGAAATGTAGCCAGGCTGTGGTTTAAGGACTGTCCTTACTCCTCCTTTCAGAGCTGAGCTGCCCGAGTACCTCCTGGACTTTGGGTACGTGATTCTCGGTAACACCCCCACGCACGTCATGAGGATCACCAACACCGGGCAGTTCCCTGTGTCCTTCCGCGCTGATAGACGGGTCCTGCATGACACAGGTAACCAGTGCTGGAGAGACTTCACGTGGGCTTGAAGGAGCTGTCTCTGACAGATTAGCTTAAGCCACTGGACATGGGGAGTTTTTTTGAGTGCTTGTATGTATAACTTTTTCCTCCTTGGGACCCTCTGCCTGGTGCTTTAGAGCCTGAGTTCTCCTGGCCAGCAGTGCTCAGAGACCCGGCCTGCCCGTGCCTGCCCTAACACTTCCCTGCAGGGGCTGGATGGGCTGATCACCTTGGTCACCTCTCAGCATCTTCTGCTCTTGGCTACCATGAGCATCACCTGATGGGCACTCCATGGGCTTGTGTTGCAAACAGATGGACGCTTTGTGGTTTGGAAGTGCTTTGTTTAAAATTCATAATGCCATTAGCACTTCTGTTCAGCCTCTATAGAGAAGACAGCCTGTGAGGCCCTCTGTTGTATCAAAACAGGCTTTTGAAACAGGCCTTGACGTAAGGCTGCAGTACCAGCAAACGGTGACTCGCTGTGTCTGAAGGGTGATCAGGTGCCTCCTTTAAATTGTTTTTCAGGGAGCACCATGGCATGGGGGAATCTTAGTTGGAAATTCTCCTTTGGAGAGGTCTGTGCATCCTTCCCTGGGATGCCTAGTGAAGGAATGGTTGGAGCTCCTCAACTGAGATGTTTCCTTTTTACCCTGTGGGTCTTGGATTCTGGCTGTGAAAGCCCTTTCTCCTTGTGTGGTGACAAGGGAGAAGGAGTGGCAGTCTTCTCCACAGGTACAAAGGGGTCCTTTGCAGAGCTGCCAGACAGGACATATGGCTTCAACGTGCTTGTGACACGTTCATGTCGATTGTGTATCTCAGCTGCTTTATTTTCATCTGTTCAAGGTTTCAGTGTGGATCTGGACCACGTGAAGCACCTGCTCTGCTGCGAGACCAAGGTGTTTGAAGTGCGCTTCGACCCACAGAGCGCCAACCTGCCACTGGGAGAGGTGGACGTGCTCCTGCCCATCAAGGTACCTACGGTGTGCTTCCTCACCCCGCTGTGCCCGTGCACCTCTCGGGGCAGGTGGAGAGTCGGTGACAGAGCAGATGTCACCGGGGCTCTCAGCTGGATGCTCTGTCCTTCCCTAGGTAGCAGGAGGCCCCACATTCCACGTCCGCCTCCATGCCAGCGTGGCCATGCCATCCCTCTGCGTCTCCAGGGACAGACTGGAGTTCTCCACTCTCCAGTGTGGGCAGTGCCAGGAAGAAACTGTCCAGCTCCACAATCAGCAACAGGTCCCCTGTAACTGGCTCATCACTATCAATGAGCCTGTTAAGAAGGTAAAGCACAGACAATGTGTAACACGTAACTTCTCGGTTGGGTTTTCTTTGCCTCTCTTGCCCTTTCTGCCCCTGTGGCTGCGTGAGCACTTGGGCTACAGCTCATCTGAGAAGGCTTTGGGTACAGAGCAAGGCTGGCTCACCTGGACCTGTGCATTAGCTGGTGCTTCACTTCTCTGTCAGGTTCCCCCGTTCCTCCTCTTCTGAGGATGGTGCCTCCCCATCTGCCTGCCCTGCCTGTTCTCCCTCCAGTTCTAGGCCAGAGGTGGCCTCGGCTGGTTTGGCTGTGGGTGCCCTCAGCACCATGACGGTGTCTCAGAGCACTGCAGGAACCGAGGGTCTGTCCTCACAGACCAAGGAGACCTCACACAATTGTTTTTTTGTTCTCAGGTGGACAGACATTGGCTAGCGAGGAGGCGTCAGAAGGTGCCCCAGAAGTTGAAGGCCCAGCCCTGTGTCTTCGAGGCGCTGCCCTCGGCTGGAGCCCTCGCTCCAGGACAGCGCTGCAACGTGCGAGTCAGGTTTTCACCCACAGAAGAGGTGAGATCAGCGAGTGTCACCCCCAAGAGGTCTGGCAGGGCAGTGTGGTAACGAGAGCCCAGCACAGGGAGGAGGAGACGGCGTCTGCCTCCACAGAGAGCTTTCTGCAAGCCCCGTACCCACTGTGCCTCAGTTTCCCCTGCAGCACACTCTTCTGAGAGGGGCTTTGAAATCCCCTGGGGAGCTTGCTTAGCATCAGGGAACGGTGGGGTGGCTGCCTCTCGGCGCATGGGGGGAAATCTGCCTGTTTGCCCTCATCTCCCCCTTGCATGGGCCTGTTTGAGGCTGCAACGCCCTGGTGCAGAGCAGCTGGCGCGCTCGCAGGGGATAACCCTGGAAGGGCCAATCTAGGCAAGTCCTGCTGCTGGTACCAGCAGACAAAACAGCCACCAGGCACCTTCCTGGGCACGGCAGGACAGTCGCCTGGAGTGGTGTGCTGCCAGCAGTCCCTGTGGCTCTGGCCCAGCCTGCCTGCACGTTCCCAGGCAGTCTGGGAGTCAGCTGAAATGATGGGGCGTTCCCAAAGGCAGTTTGCCTGTGGCCACCGTGACTTGGAAACTGGCAGTGGGTAACAGGATGGACACAAGTGCTTCCATGCCTGGGAACAGTCCCAGGGATGTTTGAATTGCTGTAGAGGTGTAACCATCTTGTGTCTGGCTTTGACCAGAGCCAAACACTGAGCAGAGAAGACGACCCTTATTTCTAGCCAGTGCGAGCTCATCTGCCTCATTCATCGAGCTGATGTTTGCCTGATGCAGCAGTGCCAGGACTGTGTCTGGGCAACATAACCCTGAGGACCTTTCTCATGAGCATCACACTCCCTCGTGACTAGGTCAAAACATCTGATAGTGCATTTTAGATTCATCTGACACCCAAATATCCAGTTACACTTCACACCAGGATTCATCCCAGTTACTCAGAGCCAGCATGCAGATGCTGTAGCCCCTGCTGGAAGTAAATATCTGTTTTCCATTCCCCTTAGAGGTACTGGTGACACCCCTGCCTTGGGGCAAGAGTTGAACTTGAGGCCCTGTCAGCTGGGACTTCATGGAGGAGTTTTCTGTGCTTCTCTCTTTTCAGAAGTCCTACAGAAGTGAGCTGAAGATTAACATTTTCCAGAGCAGCCAGCACCTCCAGCTGCAGGTCTCGGGGCGTGGGCTGGAGCCACAGCTGGAGTTCAGCCCCCCAGTGCTCGAGCTGGGACCGTTGCTGCCATACAGCTGTGGAGCAGAGGGGACGGTGGTGGTGAAGAACCCATGCGAGTTCCCCATCGAGTTTTACTCGCTGGAGTTCGACCAGCAGTACCTTGCTGAGGAGGAGGTGAGAGGGAAGGTCTGGTCCCCATGTGCACGGTCCCGTAGCTTCACAGTGCTCCAGCATTCCTAGGTTCCTGCCAGGGAGATGGAGACAGTCCCCAGGGCAAAGTCTGGTGGCATTTCAGGGTTAGCCAGCTCTGCTGGCAGACTGTGGAGGGGCTTGTATAGTCCGTGTTGTTAGAAACACGTCCTGCATATGGCTTCTCTTCCCTACATGCACAGATCCTGCAGACGCTTAAAGACTATGATTGCCGCAACACCTTATTGCTGCCTCCGCGTGCCCCGGGTGAGAAGCTGCCCCCTGAGGTGCTGGAATATTATCAGGACCAGAAGAGGCTGCAGGATGAGCAGACGAAGTCCAAGACTGGGGAACCAGCAGACCAGGACAACGGTGAGGGTTTGGCATTGGCTGTCCTGAGTGTGTACACAGCGGGGAGTCCAGCCCGCATGCCCCGAGCTCTCCGTGGGAAGCCCAGGCTTTTAGCAGCCACCCATTCCCCAGCTTGGTGGAGGAATTCCAGCGTGAAGGTCTGTGGCTTGTAACACGCATCCCCTACCAGCCCTGAGTGCAGCCAAAGCAAGCTCATATCTGCCTACCATGGACCGGGGAGATAATCATGTTGTCCTCTTGTGTCCCCTAACCACAAAAAGTAGGATTGGATGAGTTCTTCAGCCAGCAGGACCAGGTCTAATACCACCAGCTATCTTATATTTGCTCCTTCCCAGCACCAAAAGCACAAACTCAAAATCCCCCCGAGGGCAGAGACAGCCTGGACAGACTTCTCCTTGGGAAACTTTCCATCTTTTGCACGTGGCCGTGCAAAGTGGCAAATGGCAAAGAACAGATTGCCTGGCCATGTCCACCCTCTTCTTCCCTCCCCGTGTCCTTCCTCCTCAGCAAACTTTGAAGATGTCCAGTCTCTGTCAGATCAAGGAAGAAAGTCCTCTGCTGGGATCATTCACACTGTCTCATCCCAGAGCTCATTCATTTTCCCCTCCGTGTTTGATGAAAGCCAGTCCAACAAGGTGGACTCTAAATCTGAATGTGGAGGAGGAGGAAGGTGTTGAGAAAAGACAGGGGATGGGTAATGTTGCAGACAGGGCAGGGACAAGTGAGAGGCCAGAGAGGTTCTCCCCAGTTTTGCCAAATGAGCACCTTTTCCCCCGGGAGCTGCTGGGATCAGGATGATGCTGTTCCCTTTCCTAGGCAGGGCAGCGCGCTCTCTGTCCTGCGTGACACTGCAAGCCGAGATGGCTTTTGGTGACCTCCTAAGGGCAAAGGTGGGAGCTCTTTGCAAATGCTGTTATGGTGAATTCAGAGCCCAGCTACATCTCCTGGTATAATACTCCTAAAGCATCCAGCTTTTGGATAATCGCTTGATCCGCAAATGGAGCCTCTCCCTTGGGACGGTGTAAAATGCCTGGTTCTGCCTGTCCCCCCCTTACTCAGCAGGACCTGGGACCAAACTCCCATGAGGACCATGTTGACAGGGCATGGGAGATTTGGCCCAGTCCTTTTAGGTATTGCCAAATGCTTGCTCTTTCCTCTTTCTGCCACCCCATTTCCTATACTCTGAACAGGCACCTTGACCACCATCTAGGGCAGACCCTGATCTGCACAAGCCTAAAGGAGAGGCATAGTGAGACCTCGGTGTGGTGTTGGTTTCAGCAGAGTCTTCTCTCCCAGGATCTGAGGGGATGGGAAGGATGATCAGGATCATAGGTAGGCAGGAGGCTGACTGTTCTATCTGGTTCTGCACAGCAGAGCATCGGCAGAGCATCACCAGCAGCAAGGCAGCCGCGGGAGAACTGGCCGACAGCCCTGTCTATAGGGCCATCGCCCGCCACCTTGGCATCGATATCTCTGCAGAGGGGCGCGCGGCCCGAAACCGGAGAGGGATCGTTGTCATCATCCATGGGGCACCCCTGACAGGTAGGTGAGCCGCAGCCCGTGGCTGCAAGGAGGGGGGAAGCAGGAGAGACACATCCTGGTGGGCCGTGGTGCTTGGTTGACCTGTTGAAGCAAAGCGAGGTAAGCCGCAGCTCTGCTGGTACATGAAATGGTCCCAGGCCTTCACCAGCTGGGGCAAGGGCTGTGGCTCACCCTGTGTCCACACAGCTAGGCTATCGTTCCCCCACACAGGGTGGCCATGTCCCCGTTGCTTCGTGGGAGCACAGTGCCTAGTGCCCGTGTTGCCTCATGGGAGCAGTCCCTCGCCCACGCTGACCCCCAGACCGTGCCCAGACGTTGTCTGAGGCAGCGCCGGCCAGCACAGGCTGGCGAACGCTCTGAGTGGTGGCGGGACAGGGCTCGAAACAATGTTCTGTCCCAGGGTTGAGGTCACCATGAGGGACAAAGTGCTCAGCTGGATGTGAGGTGGAGGTGATCCTCCTGGCTCTAGAGGACAACGCTTCTAGCCATGCTCAACTACCTCCCTCACGGTCTCCCCTAAAGGGGCACTTGATTTCCGACTGTCCTTGAAACTTTGAAATCCTGTCTGGGGACTTTCTAGAGCCTGTCCCTGGAAATGCTTCACGTGCAAGTGTCACCAAGCAGTCTTCCTCTCTCTCAAGGAAAGACAGCGACAGCGGTTGCCCTGTCCAAATATTACGGCGCTGCCTGCTTGTCCATCGACACCGTGGTGAGAGAAGCCATCTCGGACAGGAGAAGCTCAGCAGGGCTGCGCGCCCGGGAGCTGTGCATCAGGGCTGCCATCAAGCAGAGCTGCAAGGAGGCAGAGGATGCTGGTAAGGAGAAACGCTGGACCCAGAGCAGCGCTTCAGAAACCCACCATGACCATCCACTTCTGCTTGCTCCAGAGAGGAAGGCTGACAGACCTTGGGTCTCCTAGGGAACATGAGTGCAGCATGTAGAAATGCAAAGCCATTTCGTAAAGCATCTCATGTTATTAAAAAAATAATCTCTGTTTTAAGGGCTCAGACAGGGGCACTTTTACTGCCTCTGGGCTTCTCAGCCCATACTCCTTTTCCTAGGAGTGGTGAAGCACACCTGTATTTTTCTCAGGGTTTTTTTATATTTCCTCAAAGCTGAATCCAGCTGGCTCCTTGTGGCCATCAGGCAGAACTGCTGCCCACTTTAACAACGAAGCAGCCCTCTGAAGCTGCTCATTAAGTACTAGACAACTGACTCTGAGTGTGGCTTCAGAAACATGAGAGGAAGGGAAGAATAACCTCCCAGAGTTTCAGATGAGACATGCTGCAGATGAGCTCTTTTCTCCAGAGGTTTTCCTATACACACTGTCAGGTCACGCAGCTCGTGCATGTGGTGCTGTTCTCCACCTGAGACCAGAGACTTTTAGAAAACCTGGTTGGGCAGTTGGTGCCCCGCGCTCTGCAGGGTGAGGCCAGACCCTGGTTCTGGTGGGGGAAGTTTTGCATTGCTCAGCTTTGAACCTGGTTGGGTTGGGAGCTGATGGAAGGAAGAAGGATCTGGGCCCCAGGTGGGGTTATCCCATGCAGAGGATTTAGCTCCAGTGGAGATGGGGGATGCAGCTGGGGCAGGGCTGCATGTTACCATCTCCATGTGAGAATGCAGGATGGGTGCAAGGTACAGAAATGATGCTCCTGGATGGTGGAGCCTTGGCTTGATCCATAGGGGAGCTACTGTGCAGTGTCACCTGTGTGCACATTTGTGAGGAGGGACGCAGAGCTGTGCCTTAAGAACTCTCTGGCTTTAAAATCCAGTATCAGATGGTGTGCTTTACCATGCTAATAAGAGAAGCAGGGCAGGAGCTGCTTCTGGAGATGGGTGCTGCTAGTGCCCAGCAGGCTGGGGAACAATGGCCGTGTCCCTGCCAGGGCGCTGGGCTGTGCCCGTTGGGGTGGAAGGTGCCTGCTTGCTCCCCACTGAGCGTCTGTCCCCTCCACAGGTCACAACGCAGATGCGTCCCTCAGCCTGCAGTTCAGCACCAAGGCCAAGCACAGCCTAGACATGAGACGGTCCAGCTCTGTGGGCAAACTCAGCCTGCGGTCCGTCAGGTCCCGAGGCCAGGTGAGCGCTGCGGCGGGCAAGAAGACGACAGATGGCCCCACCCCCCAATCCCAGAAACAGCATCTGATGGATCTGACAGGCTCCCAGGTGAAGCACGATCTGCACTGGTTAATGCCTGGGACCTTTCTGTTGCCTCTGAGAAGTGAAGGAGCCGCTTCCAGTGGAGGCTCTGCATCACCCAGAGCCTGGTGCAGGGGTCTATAGTGCAGAGAGCCAGCTGGGCAGGCTGGGCATGGCTCGGGGTGGGAATGAAACCCTGTGCTCTGGCAGAAAAACTCTGCGGCATCTTAACAGATTGTTGGCAAAGTGCAGTCCTGGCTAACGTGGCTGCAGTGGTGGGCAAAGCTGCGGGATGCTGCGCTGGGGGCTTGCGAGCTTGGGTCTCTGCTGGCCACGGATGCACCCTCCTGCGTGGTTCCCTGGAGCTGCTGGCCTGCAGTTTTGTTCTAGTTTCCTGCTAGTGAGAAACCCCAGCTCCAAGCCCAGCAGTTGGAATTGTTTGGGGGTTTCCAAAGTGGTTGATTTTTCTTGTGGTGTTCAACATTGCAGGGCTCATCAAGTTCTCACCACTCTCCCCTTCCCTGCGTTCCTGCGCAGCGAGAGCTGAGCATCAGTGGCAGCACATCAGGAGAGCTGGGCTTTAGGAGCTGCGTGCTGCCCGAGGACCTGCTGGTGGCCATCCTCTCTGAAAGGCTGCAGGTACGTGGGGTGGGGGCAAATGGTACGTTCTTGCTACAGGGAGACAGGCAGCGAGGTACAATTCAGAGAGGAGGAGGGCTGTGCCTGCTCTTGGAGGAGTCCTGGGCTGCGTGCAGGGATCCGTGGGTGAAGCTGCAGATGACATAAATTGGCAGAGCATGGGGAAAGATCAGAGCTTGTCTGAGCTGCTGCACTTGGAACTGTGATGGCTGGTGATCTCTGACATCAGGCTTTAGTGACTAGCTGAGAGCCCAATGCGTGCGACAGCTGACTTTCTCTTCCTTTTTGACTTTATCTGCAGCTGAGTGACTGCTACCAGGGAGTGGTGTTTGATGGCCTGGAGACCCCCTTTGCACGCAACACAGCATCTGCTCTCCTCTGCCTGCTCAAAGCTGTCAGAAATCGGCCTCACATCTATTTTGTGAACCTGTTCCAGGATTATGCTTCTTGGAAAGCCAGGGAGATGGCCGCAAAAGAGCAGGAAGGTGAGACTCTTCGTCTCCGTAACTCTGAAATCTTCTCTCTCAAGCCCTCAGCCTTACCCGTGTGTATCTGGGTTACCAGCAGAACTTGTAAGAGATGTTTTTATTAATCCTTCCACCTTCTGCCTCGGTGTAGCCAGCACTCAGCTCACAGTTGCTTAAAATACAGCAATGCTGAGGCTGACCTCAGTCTCTAACATTAAAGCTTGGGCACAAGTGCAAGCTGTTGTGGCTCAATAACTAATCACTGGCCAGCTGTCCACAGTGCTGGTGCATGTGAGCCAGGCAAGGCATGGGAACTCACTGACCAGCGATAGTTTGGGGCTTATCTGAATTCTGAAGCAGGGATGTGAGCTCGCCAGTATCTCCTGGCAGGATGACAGGCTGGGTCAGGACAGAGTTGTGAATCCTGGCAGCTCACCCAGAGCAGCAAGCTCTGCTTGCAGGCACTGATGGTTTCTTCTCTGGTCTGTGCTGAAGGACGGGAGCGGGAAGAAGCTGCCAGGAGGGAGAAAGCACGTCTCTGGGAGATGGAAGAGGACGAGTATGATGCCCTCACCGAGGAGGAGAAAATTCACTTTGATAACAGTATACTGCAAGTCAAGCGTGAGAGGAAGAAAAGGTCTGTAAGCCTTCTATGGGTGCCTCCCCAGGATAGTGTCCCCAAAGGGTTTCCCTGCTCCGGAGACCTTGATTGTGCTCAGAGGGGTTACCAAGGCCAAAAGCATTAATCACCAGCAGCACAAGGATTGCCAGTTCCACCTCCCTGGTTCCCAGCAGAGGAGGGACCTTCCTCCGGTGAGATGAGAACATCTTCTCTCCGTTTTAGCGGTGAGCCCTTCGGCTTCGACACTGGCTGCAGGGAGCTGGGCTCTGTGCTTCCCTTGCCACTGTGCTTACCAGTGTCTCTAAGTTAATTATGTTCATTCTCATCTTCATCGCCCTTCTTCACCAAACCAGAGGGGTTGTGGTGTGGGTTGGTGTGAGGCGCAGCTGTGCTGGCTTGGTTTGGATCCCAGTCCTGCCGTAGGTGAGGCCCTTGCACTGCTGAGCTCCCAGGGTTTTCCTTACTGAGTGACACCAGCCACAAAATCTGGTGTCTCTTAGGCTCACCTTCAGCTGCAGCAGCAGGTGAGCCTGGGAGAAGCTCTGATCCAGCAAAGCAGCCCTGTTCAAGAGGATACACAGGATAAGCTTAAGCATCTATTAACCCCTGCCTGAAACCTGGGGAGGGACTTGCTTAAAGCGAGCCTGTGTTTTAGCACTTCTTTCAGCCCCAGCTGAAGTTTGTTTCCCTGGGAGGAGATCACTAGGGCTGATTCAAACTGTGATTTCCAGGACAGGCAGCACAAGTTTCCCATGGTCCCAGCTGGGTTCCAGCAGGAAACCTGGTTGTTTGGAGCCTGTTTTGCAGGAGGGCAGTTACTGCAGCCTTTGCTTTCTGATTGGTATGGCTAGTCTCACTAAGGAGCAGGCTGTGCCCAGGGAGAAGGGCTGCATAAGCCAAGTATTGGTGCAGGGATAAGCAGGTGTTAGTGATTTGTGAGTTGGTTTAGTGATTTGTTAGCTGGATATTGAGAGCTTCAGGCTCCAGTGTGGAGCAATGGTGGATCAGTCTTTGGCAGCATGCTGGAGGTGTCCAGGTGGACCTTATTGGAGAAGTAGTGCAATTTAGACCTTGTGACAGCAAAGCCTAGATTTGGCAGGCCCTGGAGGTCCCCTCCCACTTCCCTCACTTTGGATGTCCCAGCCTCCCCAGGTTGAGGGAAGTCCACAGAGCTGGTCTAACAGTTGTGCCTGGCCTTAGGGTCAGTGAATGAAGTGTGGGACCAGCTGGGATTGCAGCGAGCCCAGATTTCTGGCGGTGACTCTCGGGGATGTTTTCTGTTTGTCTTGCTGAAGGGAGATGGAGCGGCTGGCTCGAGAGCTTGAGGAAAAGCAGCGGTGGGAGCTAGAATGCTTGAGGGAGGAAGAATTGCTGAAGAAGTTGTCTAAGTGGGCCAAGAGAAAGCTTGGAAAAGACAAAGAAAATGCTTCAAGGAAGAAAAGCCATCCTGGAGTCAGGCAGGTGGGTGGTTGTGTTTATAGAGATGAGTGAAAGCCCTGGGGACCCTCCTGCTGAGCCGTACCATTCCTGGCAAAGCCAGCAGCCCCCCGCAGTGCTGGGGGTGGGTACCTGGCCGTCAGCAACACACGGGGCTGTGCTGGGAAACAGCAGGCACTGTTTGATCGTGCTGCTGCTTCACCAGGGGTATTTTCACATGGGTTTGTTGGGTAGAGCTGTTCTTCTAGGGTCATGCTGCCTTTGAGTCATGGCTTCACATAACTCCAAGCCCTAGATAGTTTTAGTCCAGCATTTCTCCCCATTCTGCATGTGACTTGCACCTCTGAGCCATGACCCGCCTGGGATGTGGTGTCTTTTGCTACCTGACTGGCAGGAGATACCACCAGGCCCTTTAGGTATTCATTAGCAGCCAGACTTCCCAAAGTGTCAGCCAGACACAGGGATGGATGCTCAGCACACCAGAAACGTGCCCGGAGGACTGCACAGGAGTAAGGAGGTGTCTTAAGGTCCCTGTCTGGGTTGGGGAAGCTGTTCTGTTTCTCAGCTGGTTTGCAGGACTCCTCATCAGTCTGGCGCTGGGGAGTTTAGTTTCAGTTGAGCTCAACTGGGTACCAGCTGCGTTCTGAATTGGGATTTGTAGAGCACCTAGCACAGGTCTCAGATGAGGCGTGGGGTGCTATTGCAAAGATCGCCGCTGTCCTACAGCATTTGAGTTGGTGCTTTGAAATGCTCACCGCTTTGTCCTGCTCCTCCTGCCCAGAACACGAACGCATCCGCTAGCAACACCAGCGCATCCACCGGCAACCTGTCCGATGTCACCAAGGGGGGAGAGAAGAAGGGATCTGCAAAGGAGCACCCAGACTCTCTTGCAAGTGACAAGGAAGATAAGAGAAAGCAGAGCAAGGCTCCCCCGACAGATGCCTGCCCAGTGGAGGTTGTGCAACCTGCAGACCCAGAACAGGGGGAAACCAAAACCGAGGCGCAGAGTGACAGCGAGAAGAACTTGGCCCTGAGGTTTAAGATCTACGAGGCATCGCAGAGGGATGTCACGCATATTTTGTCATCCTGGGACAGGGCTCAGGGTATCCTGCTGTCCCCTCTGAACCAAGAGGTGGTGCAGCACCAAGTACAAGGCCAGCGCCGGCATTTATCCAGGCAGGGGAGCCGGCAGGACAGAGAGAACGAGCATCTGGAAAAACTGAAGGCTCTTGAGGACTCCGAGTTATCTGGGCTGGAAGGGGAAGGTGCGGAAGGGTCAGCCAGAGGCCAGGACGTCGGGGTGCCCTGCTTGGACATCCAGGTGCTGAGCTCTGCAGATGTGACTGGGGCGATCCTGGAGAGCGGCAAGCTGCCAGCGGCAGAGCAGGTAAAGCCCTTGTGAGGCTCAGATGCTGAGCCTGCCGTGGTCTGGGCCCTGGTGCATTGTGTCCCACCAGGTGACAACAGCACATACCCTTGTCCAGGCCACTGATGATGTTCCACGATGGCTTCACAGCAGCCACGTGGCTGGGGAAGTTCTTGCCATCCCCCAGATGGGTGGGAAGAGGGAGGGCTCTCTGTTGGAACATCCTCTCTGTTTGGAGAGTTTCCCAGTCTGGAAATCATTAAAAATGGTCCCAGGGCAGGGCAACTCCTGGTCATTGTTTCCTTCAGCCGAGTCACTCAGAGTTGAGGTTTCTCTCTAGGGCCCACTTGTAGGTCCTGGCACTGCTCTGGAGCCTGCCCACCCCACTGTGCACAAAAAAGCACTGTACTCCATCTAAATAAAAAAACCCATTGCCAAAAGCTGAGTGCCTTTCAGGAAGTGTGAGGATGAAGGCCACGGGAGTATAAACAGGGTTTTCTCTTGTGCTTTAGATCCTGGATGACCTGGGACTGGGTCCCTCGGGGCCTCCCATTCCACCTACTGCTTTTTACTCTGTGATCCGCTACCCGGAGAAGCGGATGGTCCCTGCAGCAGGAGAAGCCCTCGAGCACTTCGCCTTTGTGGTGCCAGAAAGTGCCACTGCAGAAGAAGGAAAGAAGGAAACCAGAAGTTTCTTGGATGTCCCCGTTGTGCCTGCAGTGAAGGTGCCAGGGCAGGGGCCAGGCTGGGTGGGGGCATGGGGGGCAGGTGGGATGGAAGAGGATCACTGTGGAAGGGCAGTGAAGACATGACGGGGCCCCGTGTCTGCAGGCATCCCTCCTGTCTGTTTAAAAGAGACAGCTCTGCTTGAGACATAGGGCAGTTCTGTGAGATGAGAGAAAAGAAAATCAGCTAAAACCTTCAACTTCCCTTGAGGAGAGGGTCCTGGGGAGGGAGGGGTGTTGTTGGCGAAACAAAGTCCCATAAGGAAGACCAAATCCATGGGCAGAGGGGGTTGGTGGTTTATTCTCCCTCCTGTCTGTTACCAAACCTGCAGCTTTCTCTCCAGGATGGGGGTGTCTCGGGGCAGGTCTCACCTCTCTCCCTTTCCTCTCTCCCTTGGTGTGAAGGTGTCAGAGGAGCAGGTCACGCCAAGCGGGGGCCAGTCGGGGAAGGAGAAAGCCGCGGGCAGGCGGAAGGCTGTGAGGCAGAAGCGGAGCTCCAGCCGGGGCAGGAGAGGTCGCCAGGCGCCGGGCACGGGAGCACCCACGCAGCCCCCCGACGCGCACCAAAGCGACGTGGACAGGGTCCCATCCCGGGGGAAATACGTCAGGTGAGCTGTGAGGGAGGAGGTGATCCCTCTGCTTCACGTCCATCTTGCCAAACGGGCTCCATCATCCCCAGCCCCGCAGGGACCCTCTGCCGGTGCCTCCACGGGATGGCGAGTCCATGAGCCTCCTCCTTCTCCCATTTGCTCGTTATCAATGTCTGAAGCCTCCTCTTTAATTGCCAGGCTGAGCAGCTGCCGGTGGATAGTGCCTGCCCACGGGGAGGTGGAACTGAAGGTCCAGTTCAGCTCCACGGTGCCGGGGCAGTTTGACCAGACGCTGCATTTTGAGGTCCTGGGGACAAAGCGGCTGTACCAGGTGCACTGCAGGGGTACCTGCCTGTATCCCACCGTCAGCCAGGACCCACGGTAAGGCTGGGGCGTGGGAGCCTCCCCCACTGCTCCCCCCTGAGCTCAGAGCCAGGGCTGCCCCTTGTGCCCCAGTGACCTTCTGGCTTGGGCAGAGCACATGGCCTGAGCCGCCCAGCATCTCTTCCATGCTTGGAGCTGGGAACCAGTACTGGTACTATGGGAGACCTCGGCTGGTCCGAGGGATCAGAATGTAAGTTTGATATTGACCTTGAGCAGATAACCACGTACCCTGAAGAGGCGTGAACGTCCTGAGAGGAGCTGCGTAAACAAGAGTAAGGAACTGCCTGACCGCAAGGAGAGGAAGGGTATCGAGGTTGCAGCAGAGAAGAGCTCATCCAACCATGAACTGTTAGTCTGTAATTAAACCAATCAGATATGGACACGTACTCTTCATAAAGTTATAAAAAGGCTTGTTAGAACAATAAAGTAGCCACGTTTGCACAATTCGGTGTTTGTCGTGTCCGTCTCAACAACGACAGTGGGGGGCACTGGGATGGTTACTGGGACATACTGCAGGGCACTGGGACATACTGGGATAATTGGGGAGTGCTAGGAGAGTTATTGGGATATACTGGGGGCCACTGGGATGGTTACTGGGACATAGTGCAGGGCACTGGCACATACTGGGATATATTGGGGAGTGGTAAGATAGTCACTGGGGGCATTGGGAGGGTTACTGGGATGTATTGTAGGGCACTGGGACACACTGGCGCGCACTGGGGTGGTTACTGGGACGTACTGTAGGTTACTGGGACATACTGGGATATATTAGGGAGTGCTAAGAGGGTCACTGGGACATACTGGGGACACTGGGTGTTGCGGTTGATAGTATTGACACGGTGATGGTTTAGCAGGAAATCTGGATTTATTAATAACTAACAGCAATTTATCATTACAAAATAATTCCGAGATGCTGAAAGAAAGAAAAGCGACTGATTCACAGACTCTGAACTGCCCAGATTCACACTCCCTCCCTCACCGGTGCCTTCCCTGACCCATCGATCCCTGCGCATCCACCAACGGACAGACACCCGGAAACGAGGGTCCGTCCCCCCATGAGCAGAGACCGAGCGGGTGACAGAGCAGCGAGCTCAGAGAACATTTCCCTCCTCTCGAGGGCAGAGCCAATCCTCCCGAGGCCTCGGCATTCCCCCGCGGGCCATCCCTGAGCCCCGAGCGGGGGCACCTCGCCCCGGCCTGCCCTCAGCTCTGGCAGCAGACGACACCTCCAGGGTTTGGTCCCTGCGAGGCTCCAGCTCAGGGCAGATGCTGGTCACAGGCCGCTGGGATCCAGGGGAGCTCCAAGGGTCTCCCTGGGGGGCGCAGTTTAGAGGGTCCAAGATCACTGACTTTTGCCAGGTCCCTTCTGGTGCCGCCCAGCAGCTGCACAAGAACTTGGTGAATGTGCAGCTCTGTTCTTGTTCCCATCTGGCCCCACCCCAGCCCAGGTGTGCCCGGCCCTGAGGAGATGAGGGGCCGTTAGAGCCGATCCCCAGCAGGGGGGAGGGCAGGAGCCAGGCTCGGTGACATTCTCAGTCCTTATCTCCACAGACGGGGCACAGCTGGGGGAGGTGGGGGGAATCACACCCAGCACCAAGCACCTGACCAGGAGGGGCAGGGAGGGGTGAGAATTGTACCCCCACACCCAGTTATCCCAGTTGTTGAGACAGGAGACAGCAACAATCAGTCACAAACGAGCTGCCGGAGCGTCACAGGAGCTCATGGCACTGGCACCAAGTCCAAGTGCGCTCTCTGCCAGCCCCGTGCCCTGTCCCTGCGCCAGCCCCCCGCTGCAGAGGATTCCCTCGGACCAACGGGATCGAGCAGCTCCCCACCCCTGCCCCTTCCCTGCTCCCAATGAACACCGCCCCAGCACACCCGCTCCTCTGAGCTCCTCACCCAGCGCAGAGCCCAGCCAGTGCCCCAGGAACAGCACTGCGATGGTTCCAGCAGCGTCACCGCCGTCCCTCTGCAGGACGGGCCGTGGCCTTGGGTGAGCCGCGGCTGATGGCACCGAGGGACTCCTGGTGTGGGGCTCTGCCTGGCTTTTGGAAGGACAGAGGGCAAGAGGCTGATCCAGGGTAATTCAGGTGGTGTAACAGAAGGAAAATAGCCCCCTTCGAACCACATTAACGCTTCATATTTAAAGTCACGTGGGTTGTTTGGTTTTAAATTATCCTACTCAGGCCTGAACGCTCAGGCCAGCAAAACCCCTCTGCACCCCACAGCTTGTTCCCCTCACACAGCCCCAGAGCACCTTTCACAGCAATAACTGATTGCCGCGGTTCTCCAGAAGCACTTTTGCTCTGAGGCTCACGACATCACCCTAGACAGTCACTGTAGCTGATAACAAAGGGGTCCCACCGCCCCGCGTACCCGGGGGGGCGGGCAGGGCCGGGCAGCGATCCCCGCTCCAACCATCCGCTGCCCTCCCCACTCTCTCCTGCAGCGGGGCAAGAAAACCCAACCCCAGCCCGGGAAAGCGCTGCCCGGAGCGGGAGCAGCAGTTCAGTTCCCCCCGGCCCCGAACTCACAGACACGCCTGCAACGAACTTTGTACTTCTACCCGCCCCCCCGCGGCACCTCCACTTGCGGCCGGCACCGAGGGCACGGACGGGGCGTGTGGCGGCACCGGCACCGGCTGCCCGAGCGACGGCGGGGCGGGAGGGCCGTGCCGGGGGCAGGGAACAAGCTTCCCCGAGCGCGCTGAGCCCGGCTCCGAGAGCCTCGGCCGGCGCCTCGACAGCCCCAGCCGTCCCAGCGGGCTGCCCCCGACCTCCCCGTGCAGGACGGGCTGCGGCAACGGGGACCGATCCCGGGACAGGCAGCGCCGTCGGCCTTCGATCCCGGGGCGGGCAGCGCCGTCGGGGTCCGGTCCCGGGAACGCCAGGGAGGCACCGGGTTCTGTCCCGGGGCAGGCAGCGCCGTCGAGGGCCGGTCCCGGCAGCGCGGCACTGGAACCGGTGCCGGGGTGGGAAGTGCGGCACCGGTGTCCGGTCCCGGGGCGGGCAGCGCCGTCGGGGTCCGGTCCCTGGGCGAGCTGGGAAGCACCGGGGACCGCTGCCGGGGCTGGTAGCGTGGCACCGGGTTTCGGTCCCGGGAGGGGCAGCGAGGAACCGGGGGCGGTCCCGGCACAGGCAGCGCCGTCGGGCTTCGATCCTGGGGCGGGCAGCGCCGTCGAGGTCCGGTCCCGGCAGCGCGGCACCGGGGGCCGGTCCCGGGGCGGGCAGAGAGGCACCGGTGGCGGTGCCGGTGCCAGCAGCGAGGCACCGGGGGCGGTCCTAGGGCGGGCTGGGAGGCACCGGGGGCCGGTGCCGGGACGGGCAGCGGCGTCGGGTTCCGGTCCCGGAGCGGGCAGCGAGGCACCAGGGTTCGGTCCCGAGGCGGGCAACAAGGCACCGGAGGCTTGTCCCGGGGCGGGCAGGGCCGTCGGGGTCCGGTCTCGGGGCGGGCTGGGAGGCACCGGGGACCGGTGCTGGGGCGGGTAGCGCGGCACCGGCGTCCAGAACTGGGGCGGGCAGAGAGGCACCGGGGGCGGTCCCGGGGCGGGCAACAAGGCAGCTGGGGTCGGTCACAGGGTGGGCTGGGAGGCACCGGTATCCGGTCCTGGGGCGGGCAGCGCCATCGGGGTCCGGTGCCGGGGCGGGCAGCGAGGCACCGGGGGCGGTTCCTGGGCAGGCAGCGCCGTCGAGGTCCGGTCCCGGCAGTGCGGCACCGGGGGCCGGTCGCGGGGCGGGCTGGGAGGCATCGGGGGCGGTCCCGAGACGGGCAGAGAGGCACCGGGGGCCGGTCCCGGGGCGGGCAGCGAGGTACCGGCGGCAGGTCCCGGGGCGCGCAGAGAGGCACCGGGCGCGGTCCCGGGGCGGGCTGGGAGGCACCAGGGGCCGGTGCCGGGGCGGGGAGCGCGGCACCGGGGTCCAGAACCGGGGCGGGCAGAGAGGCACCGGGGGCGGTCCCGGGGCGAGCTGGGAGGCACTGGGGTCCGGTCCCGGGGCGGGCATAGAGATACCGGGGGCCGGTGCCGGGAGGGGCTGCGTCGTCGGGTTCCGGTCCCGGGGCGGGCAGCGAGGCAGCGGGGTTCGGTCCCGAGGCGGGCAACAAGTCACAGGAGGCTTGTCCCGGGGCGGGCAGCGCCGTCGGAGTCCGGTCCCGGGGCGGGCAGGGAGGCACCGGGGGCGGTTCCTGGGCGGGCAGCGCCGTCGAGGTCCGGTCCCGGCAGCGCGGCATCAGGGTCCGGTCCCGGGGCGGGCAGCGCGGCACCGGGGGCCAGTTCCGGGGCGGGGAGCGCGACACCGGGGTCCAGAACCGGGGCGGACAGAGAGGAACCGGGGGCGGTCCCGAGACGGGCAGCACGGCACCGGGGGCCGGTCGCGGGGGGGGCTTGGAGGCATCGGGGGCGGTCCCGGGGCGCGCAGCGAGGTACCGGCGGCCGGTTCCGGGGAGCGCAGAGAGGCACCGGGGGCCGGTCCCGGGGCGGCCTGGGAGGCACCGGGAGCGGTGCCGGGGCGGGTAGCACGGCACCGGGGTCCAGAACCGGGGCGGGCAGAGAGGCACCCGATGCGGGCAACAAGGCAGTGGGGTCGGTCACACGGCGGGCTGGGAGGCACTGGGGGCCACTCACAGGGCGGGCAGCGCGGTACCGGTGTCCGTTCCCGGGGCGTGATGGGAGTCACCGGGGTTCGGTCCCGGGGCGCTCAGCGCCTTACTGGGGGCGGTCCCGAGACGGGCAACGCGGCTTCGGAGGCCGGACCCGGGGCGGGCAGCGTGGCACCGGGGTTAGATACCGGGGCGGGCAGCGCGGCACCGGGGGCCGGGCGCCCCCCCCCCGCCCCGCTCCCCCCTTCAGCAGGTCCTTGCCCACCATCTCGGGCCGCAGCTGCTGCAGACGCACTGGCCGGGCCGCAGCCGGAGCCCGAGGCCACGGACCGCGGCGAGCAGGAGGGCGACCGGGCGGCGGAGGAAGAGCAGGAGTCCTCGTCGGGGTGGGCTGCGGGGGGAGCCGGGCGCGGGCAGGTCCTTGTCCTCCAGCCGCAGAGCAGCAGCGGGTCGCGCTGCCACCCCACGGCCCGGCCCTACCGCATCCCCCGGGCGGCTCCGGGACCCCGCGCCGGGTCTCTGCTCCCAGCGCCGGCAGCGAAAGTTTCTGTTTCCCAGCGGGTGGCCCGGCGGCGCGGGGACCTGCCTCGGCGGCCTCAACCCCGCGCAAAACCCGCCTGCGCGCCGCGGGAGCGTTATCTCCGGGGAAGGAGGAGGGGGAAAACAGACGACAACAGCAACAATGGCAGCGACAAAAAAACGGCGAGACCCCCCCCCCCCCCTTCGCCTTCCCCGCTTGCCACAGCCTCCCCCCGCCGCCCCCGCCTAAACAAAGACCCGACCTACACCGCGGACTGAGCAAACCCGGCGGAGGCGGCGGAGCGCGGGGCCCGCGGGAGCGGTTTGTCCGTCCTGCTGCCGCCCAGAGCCCGAGCGCGCCCCCCCGGAACCGCCACCCCCCGCCCTACAGCGGCCTCGCCGCTCCCCCCCCTGCGCCCCCGCGGTCCCGCCAGAAAACCTTCCTCATTCAGCTGAAAAAGGAGCATCGGAGCCGCCCGGGGCCCTTCTCCGGGGCCGAAACGGAGCCCGACACCCCCGGGCGGGGCTAATGAACCCCCGCGCCTCGGCCGCGCCGCGGGCAGAGGCTGCTCGGCGCCGGCTGCCCCCAGCTCCCCGCAGAGCCGGGACCATCCCCAGCCGGGGGGGCCGCAGGCTGCTGGCGCCTTCCCCCGCCAGCCCAGCCCTCCCCGCAGAGTTCCCGCACCCCAAACGCTGCTGCTGCTCCCGGCACATCGCGGGGGAATAAAGCAACAGCGGGTCCGTCGCAGGGGCCGTAAATACCCGGGGGCTGCTTCTCTGCGCCTATTTAACTCGCCAGGTGTCTTTAATTAAACTCGCCGTTGTGTTTCCATCTCCCCCCGCCCCACCTTGTTTCAGCTCCGCCTGACGACAGGTGCGAGACGCGCCGCGGAGCCCCAGGAAAGCAAACGGAGACTGGTCCGTCCGTCCCTAAACACGGTCCGTTTGGGAAAAGGGAATTCTGCTCTCGAGCAGCTGCAGGAAAGGAGAAGCCCCGTGTTCTTCTCCCCCTAAAAGCCCTGATCCTTGTTTCAAATCCTCGGAGCCGATTCTGCAGGACCGTCACTGAGCGAGGGGCGGGGCCGAGCCCCGGGAAATCCGTTTGTCCCGCGCTAAACCCGACCTAAGCCCGGACGGCACTGCGCTGGAGTTTAGTCCTGGCGCCCCCACAGCCGCTGCCACGGCGAGGCAAGCAGGGCTTGGGGCTCTTTTTCTGGCCGCGACCAGGCACGGCGCGACCGCCAGCCCAGCCGCGGCACGGCCCGGCCCGGCGGGCAGAGCGGGGGGGCCGGGGACACCCCCGGACCGTCCGTGACCGGCGGAGCTGCGGCGCCGGAGCGGTCGTCGGTCCCCGGCGGCAGCGCGGAAGACGAGCCCCGGGGGGTGCGGAGCGAAGCGCGGAGGGGGCGGGGGCCAGACCTCGGTAGGTGGGGGAGGCCGCGCTGCGACGGGCGGCAGCTGCGCGGGGTTTCTGGCTCCTCGGTCCTTTTTCCGCGCTGTCAACGAGTCCGTGCGGGGCGTTCGTGCGCGCTTCGCGGAGGCTGCGGGTTCGGTTTCTATCAAATCGCTCCCTTTCCGCACGCCAGCGCCTTTCCGCTCTGAACGACACAGCAGGAGGCGCCGACGAAGTCAGTCCGCGCGTTGTTCTCCGCGGAGATGGCGAGCGCGCAGCAGTAATTCACGGAGCGGCTGTTGGAGGAAAAACAGCGTGCGGGAGGTTTCTCCCCATTTCTTCTTGTTTTCGGAGCCCAGCGGCGGGCACCGCGGCTGCGCTGGCGTCCAGGGGAAGGCGGCCCCCCCGCTGCCCCCCCGCGCCCTGCGGCGGAGCCTCCGCGGCCGCGGAGCAGCTCTGGGGAAGCGCCCGCGCGGTGCGAGGGTCTCTGCGGCGGAGAGGGAAGGGGGTGGGCGGGGGGGGGGGGGGGGAGGGGGTGGTGCCACGCTTTGGGGGTGCGGGGCTTGGCTGGGGGCCCCCCGAGGGCTGCGCGGAGCCGAGGGCCGGGGGCGGGGGGACGGGTACCGCCGTGGCCGGGGGTGCTCCGCGAGAGGGGAGAGTTTTTGGGGGAGAGGCGCGTTATTCCCGGAGCGCGCGGGGCGGGCGCGGAACGCGCAGGGGCTCGGCTCCGCGGCTGTGCGCTTCCGTCACCGCCCGCCACAGCCCGGCCTAAACGGCCCCGGTTCGGTTACGCGCCCGCGGTATCTCAGCGAGCGCCCCCAGCACCGTGTTTTGGGGAGGGGAAGGCGGGCGGACACGCCGGCTGTGGGGAATTCCCGATTTCTGCGCCCCCCCCCGTCCCCCCGTCCCGCGGCCGCCGTCTCCCGGCGCACCGGAGGGTGTCCCCGGCTCGGACGCCGCTTTACTCCGCGCTGGGCCCTGCGGAACGGCCACGCGGGGCGGGGGGGGGTGTCCCTCGGCGGGGGCAGGCGGGAGGGGGAGGCCGGGCCGGGCAGGGTGGCCCCGGGCTGGTCCTGTCGGGGCCGAGAGCGGAGCGGGGGGGCTCTCGCGGGACACCCCCGATGGGGGGGGCTGCGCCTGGTCCGAGCCCTCTCTCTGACAAGTAACACAGGGATGGGTGGGGGCGCTACTCAGCGGCACAAGGAGAGATCCCTGAAATCCTGGACGGTAAGACACAGCACGAGGAAAATGGGGAGAATTGGGGCTGTTGTAGCGAGAGGCTGTTGGTCCGCGGGGCTCTTAATCCAAGACTGCGCCGTGGTGCCAGTGCGTGCGGCTGGATGTTTCTCTCTGGGGGTTGCTGTAGCGAAACTGGTTCTGCCTTAAAACACGGTCCGCCGAGGGATTAAAAACGGCGTAAAACTGGCGTAGGAAAAAGGGGCACTGAGAGTAGGGCCGCGGTACGCGGGGCCGCCCGTCCCGGCTGGTCCCGTCGGGCGGCGCGTCCCCGGCACCGGCGGTTCCTGGGCGCCGGGCCCGGCCCGGGGGTGCCCCCCCCGACCCCCCCTTCCGCGCTGACTGCGCCTCCGCGGACGCCGCGTTGCGCCCCCCAGGGAGACCCTTGGAGCTCCCCTGGATCCCAGCGGCCTGTGACCAGCATCTGCCCTGAGCTGGAGCCTCGCAGGGACCAAACCCTGGAGGTGTCGTCTGCTGCCAGAGCTGAGGGCAGGCCGGGGCGAGGTGCCCCCGCTCGGGGCTCAGGGATGGCCCGCGGGGGAATGCCGAGGCCTCGGGAGGATTGGCTCTGCCCTCGAGAGGAGGGAAATGTTCTCTGAGCTCGCTGCTCCGTCACCCGCTCGGTCTCTGCTCATGGGGGGACGGACCCTCGTTTCCGGGTGTCTGTCCGTGGGTGGATGCGCAGGGATCGATGGGTCAGGGAAGGCACCGGTGAGGGAGGGAGTGTGAATCTGGGCAGTTCAGAG
Organism: Strix aluco; assembly: GCF_031877795.1. Classification (NCBI taxonomy): domain Eukaryota; kingdom Metazoa; phylum Chordata; class Aves; order Strigiformes; family Strigidae; genus Strix; species Strix aluco. The sequence goes on along the minus strand of NC_133940.1, from coordinate 4,305,627 downwards.
TCTGTGAATCAGTCGCTTTTCTTTCTTTCAGCATCTCGGAATTATTTTGTAATGATAAATTGCTGTTAGTGATTAATAAATCCAGATTTCCTGCTAAACCATCACCGTGTCAATACTATCAACCGCGACACCCAGTGTCCCCAGTATGTCCCAGTGACCCTCTTAGCACTCCCTAATATATCCCAGTACGTCCCAGTAACCTACAGTATGTCCCAGTAACCACCCCAGTGCGCGCCAGTGTGTCCCAGTGCCCTACAATACATCCCAGTAACCCTCCCAATGCCCCCAGTGACTATCTTACCACTCCCCAATATATCCCAGTATGTGCCAGTGCCCTGCACTATGTCCCAGTAACCATCCCAGTGGCCCCCAGTATATCCCAATAACTCTCCTAGCACTCCCCAATTATCCCAGTATGTCCCAGTGCCCTGCAGTATGTCCCAGTAACCATCCCAGTGCCCCCCACTGTCGTTGTTGAGACGGACACGACAAACACCGAATTGTGCAAACGTGGCTACTTTATTGTTCTAACAAGCCTTTTTATAACTTTATGAAGAGTACGTGTCCATATCTGATTGGTTTAATTACAGACTAACAGTTCATGGTTGGATGAGTTCTCTGCTGCAACCTCGATACCCTTCCTCTCCTTGCGGTCAGGCAGTTCCTTACTCTTGTTTACGCAGCTCCTCTCAGGACGTTCACGCCTCTTCAGGGTACGTGGTTATCTGCTCAAGGTCAATATCAAACTTACATTCTGATCCCTCAGACCAGCCGAGGTCTCCCATAGTACCAGTACTGGTTCCCAGCTCCAAGCATGGAAGAGATGCTGGGCGGCTCAGGCCGTGTGCTCTGCCCAAGCCAGAAGGTCACTGGGGCACAAGGGGCAGCCCTGGCTCTGAGCTCAGGGGGGAGCAGTGGGGGAGGCTCCCACGCCCCAGCCTTACCGTGGGTCCTGGCTGACGGTGGGATACAGGCAGGTACCCCTGCAGTGCACCTGGTACAGCCGCTTTGTCCCCAGGACCTCAAAATGCAGCGTCTGGTCAAACTGCCCCGGCACCGTGGAGCTGAACTGGACCTTCAGTTCCACCTCCCCGTGGGCAGGCACTATCCACCGGCAGCTGCTCAGCCTGGCAATTAAAGAGGAGGCTTCAGACATTGATAACGAGCAAATGGGAGAAGGAGGAGGCTCATGGACTCGCCATCCCGTGGAGGCACCGGCAGAGGGTCCCTGCGGGGCTGGGGATGATGGAGCCCGTTTGGCAAGATGGACGTGAAGCAGAGGGATCACCTCCTCCCTCACAGCTCACCTGACGTATTTCCCCCGGGATGGGACCCTGTCCACGTCGCTTTGGTGCGCGTCGGGGGGCTGCGTGGGTGCTCCCGTGCCCGGCGCCTGGCGACCTCTCCTGCCCCGGCTGGAGCTCCGCTTCTGCCTCACAGCCTTCCGCCTGCCCGCGGCTTTCTCCTTCCCCGACTGGCCCCCGCTTGGCGTGACCTGCTCCTCTGACACCTTCACAGCAAGGGAGAGAGGAAAGGGAGAGAGGTGAGACCTGCCCCGAGACACCCCCATCCTGGAGAGAAAGCTGCAGGTTTGGTAACAGACAGGAGGGAGAATAAACCACCAACCCCCTCTGCCCATGGATTTGGTCTTCCTTATGGGACTTTGTTTCGCCAACAACACCCCTCCCTCCCCAGGACCCTCTCCTCAAGGGAAGTTGAAGGTTTTAGCTGATTTTCTTTTCTCTCATCTCACAGAACTGCCCTATGTCTCAAGCAGAGCTGTCTCTTTTAAACAGACAGGAGGGATGCCTGCAGACACGGGGCCCCGTCATGTCTTCACTGCCCTTCCACAGTGATCCTCTTCCATCCCACCTGCCCCCCATGCCCCCACCCAGCCTGGCCCCTGCCCTGGCACCTTCACTGCAGGCACAACGGGGACATCCAAGAAACTTCTGGTTTCCTTCTTTCCTTCTTCTGCAGTGGCACTTTCTGGCACCACAAAGGCGAAGTGCTCGAGGGCTTCTCCTGCTGCAGGGACCATCCGCTTCTCCGGGTAGCGGATCACAGAGTAAAAAGCAGTAGGTGGAATGGGAGGCCCCGAGGGACCCAGTCCCAGGTCATCCAGGATCTAAAGCACAAGAGAAAACCCTGTTTATACTCCCGTGGCCTTCATCCTCACACTTCCTGAAAGGCACTCAGCTTTTGGCAATGGGTTTTTTTATTTAGATGGAGTACAGTGCTTTTTTGTGCACAGTGGGGTGGGCAGGCTCCAGAGCAGTGCCAGGACCTACAAGTGGGCCCTAGAGAGAAACCTCAACTCTGAGTGACTCGGCTGAAGGAAACAATGACCAGGAGTTGCCCTGCCCTGGGACCATTTTTAATGATTTCCAGACTGGGAAACTCTCCAAACAGAGAGGATGTTCCAACAGAGAGCCCTCCCTCTTCCCACCCATCTGGGGGATGGCAAGAACTTCCCCAGCCACGTGGCTGCTGTGAAGCCATCGTGGAACATCATCAGTGGCCTGGACAAGGGTATGTGCTGTTGTCACCTGGTGGGACACAATGCACCAGGGCCCAGACCACGGCAGGCTCAGCATCTGAGCCTCACAAGGGCTTTACCTGCTCTGCCGCTGGCAGCTTGCCGCTCTCCAGGATCGCCCCAGTCACATCTGCAGAGCTCAGCACCTGGATGTCCAAGCAGGGCACCCCGACGTCCTGGCCTCTGGCTGACCCTTCCGCACCTTCCCCTTCCAGCCCAGATAACTCGGAGTCCTCAAGAGCCTTCAGTTTTTCCAGATGCTCGTTCTCTCTGTCCTGCCGGCTCCCCTGCCTGGATAAATGCCGGCGCTGGCCTTGTACTTGGTGCTGCACCACCTCTTGGTTCAGAGGGGACAGCAGGATACCCTGAGCCCTGTCCCAGGATGACAAAATATGCGTGACATCCCTCTGCGATGCCTCGTAGATCTTAAACCTCAGGGCCAAGTTCTTCTCGCTGTCACTCTGCGCCTCGGTTTTGGTTTCCCCCTGTTCTGGGTCTGCAGGTTGCACAACCTCCACTGGGCAGGCATCTGTCGGGGGAGCCTTGCTCTGCTTTCTCTTATCTTCCTTGTCACTTGCAAGAGAGTCTGGGTGCTCCTTTGCAGATCCCTTCTTCTCTCCCCCCTTGGTGACATCGGACAGGTTGCCGGTGGATGCGCTGGTGTTGCTAGCGGATGCGTTCGTGTTCTGGGCAGGAGGAGCAGGACAAAGCGGTGAGCATTTCAAAGCACCAACTCAAATGCTGTAGGACAGCGGCGATCTTTGCAATAGCACCCCACGCCTCATCTGAGACCTGTGCTAGGTGCTCTACAAATCCCAATTCAGAACGCAGCTGGTACCCAGTTGAGCTCAACTGAAACTAAACTCCCCAGCGCCAGACTGATGAGGAGTCCTGCAAACCAGCTGAGAAACAGAACAGCTTCCCCAACCCAGACAGGGACCTTAAGACACCTCCTTACTCCTGTGCAGTCCTCCGGGCACGTTTCTGGTGTGCTGAGCATCCATCCCTGTGTCTGGCTGACACTTTGGGAAGTCTGGCTGCTAATGAATACCTAAAGGGCCTGGTGGTATCTCCTGCCAGTCAGGTAGCAAAAGACACCACATCCCAGGCGGGTCATGGCTCAGAGGTGTAAGTCACATGCAGAATGGGGAGAAATGCTGGACTAAAACTATCTAGGGCTTGGAGTTATGTGAAGCCATGACTCAAAGGCAGCATGACCCTAGAAGAACAGCTCTACCCAACAAACCCATGTGAAAATACCCCTGGTGAAGCAGCAGCACGATCAAACAGTGCCTGCTGTTTCCCAGCACAGCCCCGTGTGTTGCTGACGGCCAGGTACCCACCCCCAGCACTGCGGGGGGCTGCTGGCTTTGCCAGGAATGGTACGGCTCAGCAGGAGGGTCCCCAGGGCTTTCACTCATCTCTATAAACACAACCACCCACCTGCCTGACTCCAGGATGGCTTTTCTTCCTTGAAGCATTTTCTTTGTCTTTTCCAAGCTTTCTCTTGGCCCACTTAGACAACTTCTTCAGCAATTCTTCATCCCTCAAGCGTTCTAGCTCCCACCGCTGCTTTTCCTCAAGCTCTCGAGCCAGCCGCTCCATCTCCCTTCAGCAAGACAAACAGAAAACATCCCCGAGAGTCACCGCCAGAAATCTGGGCTCGCTGCAATCCCAGCTGGTCCCACACTTCATTCACTGACCCTAAGGCCAGGCACAACTGTTAGACCAGCTCTGTGGACTTCCCTCAACCTGGGGAGGCTGGGACATCCAAAGTGAGGGAAGTGGGAGGGGACCTCCAGGGCCTGCCAAATCTAGGCTTTGCTGTCACAAGGTCTAAATTGCACTACTTCTCCAATAAGGTCCACCTGGACACCTCCAGCATGCTGCCAAAGACTGATCCACCATTGCTCCACACTGGAGCCTGAAGCTCTCAATATCCAGCTCACAAATCACTAAACCAGCTCACAAATCACTAACACCTGCTTATCCCTGCACCAATACTTGGCTTATGCAGCCCTTCTCCCTGGGCACAGCCTGCTCCTTAGTGAGACTAGCCATACCAATCAGAAAGCAAAGGCTGCAGTAACTGCCCTCCTGCAAAACAGGCTCCAAACAACCAGGCTTCCTGCTGGAACCCAGCTGGGACCATGGGAAACTTGTGCTGCCTGTCCTGGAAATCACAGTCTGACTCAGCCCTAGTGATCTCCTCCCAGGGAAACAAACTTCAGCTGGGGCTGAAAGAAGTGCTAAAACACAGGCTCGCTTTAAGCAAGTCCCTCCCCAGGTTTCAGGCAGGGGTTAATAGAAGCTTAAGCTTATCCTGTGTATCCTCTTGAACAGGGCTGCTTTGCTGATCAGAGCTTCTCCCAGGCTCACCTGCTGCTGCAGCTGAAGGTGAGCCTAAGAGACACCAGATTTTGTGGCTGGTGTCACTCAGTAAGGAAAACCCTGGGAGCTCAGCAGTGCAAGGGCCTCACCTACGGCAGGACTGGGATCCAAACCAAGCCAGCACAGCTGCGCCTCACACCAACCCACACCACAACCCCTCTGGTTTGGTGAAGAAGGGCGATGAAGATGAGAATGAACATAATTAACTTAGAGACACTGGTAAGCACAGTGGCAAGGGAAGCACAGAGCCCAGCTCCCTGCAGCCAGTGTCGAAGCCGAAGGGCTCACCGCTAAAACGGAGAGAAGATGTTCTCATCTCACCGGAGGAAGGTCCCTCCTCTGCTGGGAACCAGGGAGGTGGAACTGGCAATCCTTGTGCTGCTGGTGATTAATGCTTTTGGCCTTGGTAACCCCTCTGAGCACAATCAAGGTCTCCGGAGCAGGGAAACCCTTTGGGGACACTATCCTGGGGAGGCACCCATAGAAGGCTTACAGACCTTTTCTTCCTCTCACGCTTGACTTGCAGTATACTGTTATCAAAGTGAATTTTCTCCTCCTCGGTGAGGGCATCATACTCGTCCTCTTCCATCTCCCAGAGACGTGCTTTCTCCCTCCTGGCAGCTTCTTCCCGCTCCCGTCCTTCAGCACAGACCAGAGAAGAAACCATCAGTGCCTGCAAGCAGAGCTTGCTGCTCTGGGTGAGCTGCCAGGATTCACAACTCTGTCCTGACCCAGCCTGTCATCCTGCCAGGAGATACTGGCGAGCTCACATCCCTGCTTCAGAATTCAGATAAGCCCCAAACTATCGCTGGTCAGTGAGTTCCCATGCCTTGCCTGGCTCACATGCACCAGCACTGTGGACAGCTGGCCAGTGATTAGTTATTGAGCCACAACAGCTTGCACTTGTGCCCAAGCTTTAATGTTAGAGACTGAGGTCAGCCTCAGCATTGCTGTATTTTAAGCAACTGTGAGCTGAGTGCTGGCTACACCGAGGCAGAAGGTGGAAGGATTAATAAAAACATCTCTTACAAGTTCTGCTGGTAACCCAGATACACACGGGTAAGGCTGAGGGCTTGAGAGAGAAGATTTCAGAGTTACGGAGATGAAGAGTCTCACCTTCCTGCTCTTTTGCGGCCATCTCCCTGGCTTTCCAAGAAGCATAATCCTGGAACAGGTTCACAAAATAGATGTGAGGCCGATTTCTGACAGCTTTGAGCAGGCAGAGGAGAGCAGATGCTGTGTTGCGTGCAAAGGGGGTCTCCAGGCCATCAAACACCACTCCCTGGTAGCAGTCACTCAGCTGCAGATAAAGTCAAAAAGGAAGAGAAAGTCAGCTGTCGCACGCATTGGGCTCTCAGCTAGTCACTAAAGCCTGATGTCAGAGATCACCAGCCATCACAGTTCCAAGTGCAGCAGCTCAGACAAGCTCTGATCTTTCCCCATGCTCTGCCAATTTATGTCATCTGCAGCTTCACCCACGGATCCCTGCACGCAGCCCAGGACTCCTCCAAGAGCAGGCACAGCCCTCCTCCTCTCTGAATTGTACCTCGCTGCCTGTCTCCCTGTAGCAAGAACGTACCATTTGCCCCCACCCCACGTACCTGCAGCCTTTCAGAGAGGATGGCCACCAGCAGGTCCTCGGGCAGCACGCAGCTCCTAAAGCCCAGCTCTCCTGATGTGCTGCCACTGATGCTCAGCTCTCGCTGCGCAGGAACGCAGGGAAGGGGAGAGTGGTGAGAACTTGATGAGCCCTGCAATGTTGAACACCACAAGAAAAATCAACCACTTTGGAAACCCCCAAACAATTCCAACTGCTGGGCTTGGAGCTGGGGTTTCTCACTAGCAGGAAACTAGAACAAAACTGCAGGCCAGCAGCTCCAGGGAACCACGCAGGAGGGTGCATCCGTGGCCAGCAGAGACCCAAGCTCGCAAGCCCCCAGCGCAGCATCCCGCAGCTTTGCCCACCACTGCAGCCACGTTAGCCAGGACTGCACTTTGCCAACAATCTGTTAAGATGCCGCAGAGTTTTTCTGCCAGAGCACAGGGTTTCATTCCCACCCCGAGCCATGCCCAGCCTGCCCAGCTGGCTCTCTGCACTATAGACCCCTGCACCAGGCTCTGGGTGATGCAGAGCCTCCACTGGAAGCGGCTCCTTCACTTCTCAGAGGCAACAGAAAGGTCCCAGGCATTAACCAGTGCAGATCGTGCTTCACCTGGGAGCCTGTCAGATCCATCAGATGCTGTTTCTGGGATTGGGGGGTGGGGCCATCTGTCGTCTTCTTGCCCGCCGCAGCGCTCACCTGGCCTCGGGACCTGACGGACCGCAGGCTGAGTTTGCCCACAGAGCTGGACCGTCTCATGTCTAGGCTGTGCTTGGCCTTGGTGCTGAACTGCAGGCTGAGGGACGCATCTGCGTTGTGACCTGTGGAGGGGACAGACGCTCAGTGGGGAGCAAGCAGGCACCTTCCACCCCAACGGGCACAGCCCAGCGCCCTGGCAGGGACACGGCCATTGTTCCCCAGCCTGCTGGGCACTAGCAGCACCCATCTCCAGAAGCAGCTCCTGCCCTGCTTCTCTTATTAGCATGGTAAAGCACACCATCTGATACTGGATTTTAAAGCCAGAGAGTTCTTAAGGCACAGCTCTGCGTCCCTCCTCACAAATGTGCACACAGGTGACACTGCACAGTAGCTCCCCTATGGATCAAGCCAAGGCTCCACCATCCAGGAGCATCATTTCTGTACCTTGCACCCATCCTGCATTCTCACATGGAGATGGTAACATGCAGCCCTGCCCCAGCTGCATCCCCCATCTCCACTGGAGCTAAATCCTCTGCATGGGATAACCCCACCTGGGGCCCAGATCCTTCTTCCTTCCATCAGCTCCCAACCCAACCAGGTTCAAAGCTGAGCAATGCAAAACTTCCCCCACCAGAACCAGGTCACCTCACCCTCTGCCTCACCCTGCAGAGCGCGGGGCACCAACTGCCCAACCAGGTTTTCTAAAAGTCTCTGGTCTCAGGTGGAGAACAGCACCACATGCACGAGCTGCGTGACCTGACAGTGTGTATAGGAAAACCTCTGGAGAAAAGAGCTCATCTGCAGCATGTCTCATCTGAAACTCTGGGAGGTTATTCTTCCCTTCCTCTCATGTTTCTGAAGCCACACTCAGAGTCAGTTGTCTAGTACTTAATGAGCAGCTTCAGAGGGCTGCTTCGTTGTTAAAGTGGGCAGCAGTTCTGCCTGATGGCCACAAGGAGCCAGCTGGATTCAGCTTTGAGGAAATATAAAAAAACCCTGAGAAAAATACAGGTGTGCTTCACCACTCCTAGGAAAAGGAGTATGGGCTGAGAAGCCCAGAGGCAGTAAAAGTGCCCCTGTCTGAGCCCTTAAAACAGAGATTATTTTTTTAATAACATGAGATGCTTTACGAAATGGCTTTGCATTTCTACATGCTGCACTCATGTTCCCTAGGAGACCCAAGGTCTGTCAGCCTTCCTCTCTGGAGCAAGCAGAAGTGGATGGTCATGGTGGGTTTCTGAAGCGCTGCTCTGGGTCCAGCGTTTCTCCTTACCAGCATCCTCTGCCTCCTTGCAGCTCTGCTTGATGGCAGCCCTGATGCACAGCTCCCGGGCGCGCAGCCCTGCTGAGCTTCTCCTGTCCGAGATGGCTTCTCTCACCACGGTGTCGATGGACAAGCAGGCAGCGCCGTAATATTTGGACAGGGCAACCGCTGTCGCTGTCTTTCCTTGAGAGAGAGGAAGACTGCTTGGTGACACTTGCACGTGAAGCATTTCCAGGGACAGGCTCTAGAAAGTCCCCAGACAGGATTTCAAAGTTTCAAGGACAGTCGGAAATCAAGTGCCCCTTTAGGGGAGACCGTGAGGGAGGTAGTTGAGCATGGCTAGAAGCGTTGTCCTCTAGAGCCAGGAGGATCACCTCCACCTCACATCCAGCTGAGCACTTTGTCCCTCATGGTGACCTCAACCCTGGGACAGAACATTGTTTCGAGCCCTGTCCCGCCACCACTCAGAGCGTTCGCCAGCCTGTGCTGGCCGGCGCTGCCTCAGACAACGTCTGGGCACGGTCTGGGGGTCAGCGTGGGCGAGGGACTGCTCCCATGAGGCAACACGGGCACTAGGCACTGTGCTCCCACGAAGCAACGGGGACATGGCCACCCTGTGTGGGGGAACGATAGCCTAGCTGTGTGGACACAGGGTGAGCCACAGCCCTTGCCCCAGCTGGTGAAGGCCTGGGACCATTTCATGTACCAGCAGAGCTGCGGCTTACCTCGCTTTGCTTCAACAGGTCAACCAAGCACCACGGCCCACCAGGATGTGTCTCTCCTGCTTCCCCCCTCCTTGCAGCCACGGGCTGCGGCTCACCTACCTGTCAGGGGTGCCCCATGGATGATGACAACGATCCCTCTCCGGTTTCGGGCCGCGCGCCCCTCTGCAGAGATATCGATGCCAAGGTGGCGGGCGATGGCCCTATAGACAGGGCTGTCGGCCAGTTCTCCCGCGGCTGCCTTGCTGCTGGTGATGCTCTGCCGATGCTCTGCTGTGCAGAACCAGATAGAACAGTCAGCCTCCTGCCTACCTATGATCCTGATCATCCTTCCCATCCCCTCAGATCCTGGGAGAGAAGACTCTGCTGAAACCAACACCACACCGAGGTCTCACTATGCCTCTCCTTTAGGCTTGTGCAGATCAGGGTCTGCCCTAGATGGTGGTCAAGGTGCCTGTTCAGAGTATAGGAAATGGGGTGGCAGAAAGAGGAAAGAGCAAGCATTTGGCAATACCTAAAAGGACTGGGCCAAATCTCCCATGCCCTGTCAACATGGTCCTCATGGGAGTTTGGTCCCAGGTCCTGCTGAGTAAGGGGGGGACAGGCAGAACCAGGCATTTTACACCGTCCCAAGGGAGAGGCTCCATTTGCGGATCAAGCGATTATCCAAAAGCTGGATGCTTTAGGAGTATTATACCAGGAGATGTAGCTGGGCTCTGAATTCACCATAACAGCATTTGCAAAGAGCTCCCACCTTTGCCCTTAGGAGGTCACCAAAAGCCATCTCGGCTTGCAGTGTCACGCAGGACAGAGAGCGCGCTGCCCTGCCTAGGAAAGGGAACAGCATCATCCTGATCCCAGCAGCTCCCGGGGGAAAAGGTGCTCATTTGGCAAAACTGGGGAGAACCTCTCTGGCCTCTCACTTGTCCCTGCCCTGTCTGCAACATTACCCATCCCCTGTCTTTTCTCAACACCTTCCTCCTCCTCCACATTCAGATTTAGAGTCCACCTTGTTGGACTGGCTTTCATCAAACACGGAGGGGAAAATGAATGAGCTCTGGGATGAGACAGTGTGAATGATCCCAGCAGAGGACTTTCTTCCTTGATCTGACAGAGACTGGACATCTTCAAAGTTTGCTGAGGAGGAAGGACACGGGGAGGGAAGAAGAGGGTGGACATGGCCAGGCAATCTGTTCTTTGCCATTTGCCACTTTGCACGGCCACGTGCAAAAGATGGAAAGTTTCCCAAGGAGAAGTCTGTCCAGGCTGTCTCTGCCCTCGGGGGGATTTTGAGTTTGTGCTTTTGGTGCTGGGAAGGAGCAAATATAAGATAGCTGGTGGTATTAGACCTGGTCCTGCTGGCTGAAGAACTCATCCAATCCTACTTTTTGTGGTTAGGGGACACAAGAGGACAACATGATTATCTCCCCGGTCCATGGTAGGCAGATATGAGCTTGCTTTGGCTGCACTCAGGGCTGGTAGGGGATGCGTGTTACAAGCCACAGACCTTCACGCTGGAATTCCTCCACCAAGCTGGGGAATGGGTGGCTGCTAAAAGCCTGGGCTTCCCACGGAGAGCTCGGGGCATGCGGGCTGGACTCCCCGCTGTGTACACACTCAGGACAGCCAATGCCAAACCCTCACCGTTGTCCTGGTCTGCTGGTTCCCCAGTCTTGGACTTCGTCTGCTCATCCTGCAGCCTCTTCTGGTCCTGATAATATTCCAGCACCTCAGGGGGCAGCTTCTCACCCGGGGCACGCGGAGGCAGCAATAAGGTGTTGCGGCAATCATAGTCTTTAAGCGTCTGCAGGATCTGTGCATGTAGGGAAGAGAAGCCATATGCAGGACGTGTTTCTAACAACACGGACTATACAAGCCCCTCCACAGTCTGCCAGCAGAGCTGGCTAACCCTGAAATGCCACCAGACTTTGCCCTGGGGACTGTCTCCATCTCCCTGGCAGGAACCTAGGAATGCTGGAGCACTGTGAAGCTACGGGACCGTGCACATGGGGACCAGACCTTCCCTCTCACCTCCTCCTCAGCAAGGTACTGCTGGTCGAACTCCAGCGAGTAAAACTCGATGGGGAACTCGCATGGGTTCTTCACCACCACCGTCCCCTCTGCTCCACAGCTGTATGGCAGCAACGGTCCCAGCTCGAGCACTGGGGGGCTGAACTCCAGCTGTGGCTCCAGCCCACGCCCCGAGACCTGCAGCTGGAGGTGCTGGCTGCTCTGGAAAATGTTAATCTTCAGCTCACTTCTGTAGGACTTCTGAAAAGAGAGAAGCACAGAAAACTCCTCCATGAAGTCCCAGCTGACAGGGCCTCAAGTTCAACTCTTGCCCCAAGGCAGGGGTGTCACCAGTACCTCTAAGGGGAATGGAAAACAGATATTTACTTCCAGCAGGGGCTACAGCATCTGCATGCTGGCTCTGAGTAACTGGGATGAATCCTGGTGTGAAGTGTAACTGGATATTTGGGTGTCAGATGAATCTAAAATGCACTATCAGATGTTTTGACCTAGTCACGAGGGAGTGTGATGCTCATGAGAAAGGTCCTCAGGGTTATGTTGCCCAGACACAGTCCTGGCACTGCTGCATCAGGCAAACATCAGCTCGATGAATGAGGCAGATGAGCTCGCACTGGCTAGAAATAAGGGTCGTCTTCTCTGCTCAGTGTTTGGCTCTGGTCAAAGCCAGACACAAGATGGTTACACCTCTACAGCAATTCAAACATCCCTGGGACTGTTCCCAGGCATGGAAGCACTTGTGTCCATCCTGTTACCCACTGCCAGTTTCCAAGTCACGGTGGCCACAGGCAAACTGCCTTTGGGAACGCCCCATCATTTCAGCTGACTCCCAGACTGCCTGGGAACGTGCAGGCAGGCTGGGCCAGAGCCACAGGGACTGCTGGCAGCACACCACTCCAGGCGACTGTCCTGCCGTGCCCAGGAAGGTGCCTGGTGGCTGTTTTGTCTGCTGGTACCAGCAGCAGGACTTGCCTAGATTGGCCCTTCCAGGGTTATCCCCTGCGAGCGCGCCAGCTGCTCTGCACCAGGGCGTTGCAGCCTCAAACAGGCCCATGCAAGGGGGAGATGAGGGCAAACAGGCAGATTTCCCCCCATGCGCCGAGAGGCAGCCACCCCACCGTTCCCTGATGCTAAGCAAGCTCCCCAGGGGATTTCAAAGCCCCTCTCAGAAGAGTGTGCTGCAGGGGAAACTGAGGCACAGTGGGTACGGGGCTTGCAGAAAGCTCTCTGTGGAGGCAGACGCCGTCTCCTCCTCCCTGTGCTGGGCTCTCGTTACCACACTGCCCTGCCAGACCTCTTGGGGGTGACACTCGCTGATCTCACCTCTTCTGTGGGTGAAAACCTGACTCGCACGTTGCAGCGCTGTCCTGGAGCGAGGGCTCCAGCCGAGGGCAGCACCTCGAAGACACAGGGCTGGGCCTTCAACTTCTGGGGCACCTTCTGACGCCTCCTCGCTAGCCAATGTCTGTCCACCTGAGAACAAAAAAACAATTGTGTGAGGTCTCCTTGGTCTGTGAGGACAGACCCTCGGTTCCTGCAGTGCTCTGAGACACCGTCATGGTGCTGAGGGCACCCACAGCCAAACCAGCCGAGGCCACCTCTGGCCTAGAACTGGAGGGAGAACAGGCAGGGCAGGCAGATGGGGAGGCACCATCCTCAGAAGAGGAGGAACGGGGGAACCTGACAGAGAAGTGAAGCACCAGCTAATGCACAGGTCCAGGTGAGCCAGCCTTGCTCTGTACCCGAAGCCTTCTCAGATGAGCTGTAGCCCAAGTGCTCACGCAGCCACAGGGGCAGAAAGGGCAAGAGAGGCAAAGAAAACCCAACCGAGAAGTTACGTGTTACACACTGTCTGTGCTTTACCTTCTTAACAGGCTCATTGATAGTGATGAGCCAGTTACAGGGGACCTGTTGCTGATTGTGGAGCTGGACAGTTTCTTCCTGGCACTGCCCACACTGGAGAGTGGAGAACTCCAGTCTGTCCCTGGAGATGCAGAGGGATGGCATGGCCACGCTGGCATGGAGGCGGACGTGGAACGTGGGGCCTCCTGCTACCTAGGGAAGGACAGAGCATCCAGCTGAGAGCCCCGGTGACATCTGCTCTGTCACCGACTCTCCACCTGCCCCGAGAGGTGCACGGGCACAGCGGGGTGAGGAAGCACACCGTAGGTACCTTGATGGGCAGGAGCACGTCCACCTCTCCCAGGGGCAGGTTGGCGCTCTGTGGGTCGAAGCGCACTTCAAACACCTTGGTCTCGCAGCAGAGCAGGTGCTTCACGTGGTCCAGATCCACACTGAAACCTTGAACAGATGAAAATAAAGCAGCTGAGATACACAATCGACATGAACGTGTCACAAGCACATTGAAGCCATATGTCCTGTCTGGCAGCTCTGCAAAGGACCCCTTTGTACCTGTGGAGAAGACTGCCACGCCTTCTCCCTTGTCACCACACAAGGAGAAAGGGCTTTCACAGCCAGAATCCAAGACCCACAGGGTAAAAAGGAAACATCTCAGTTGAGGAGCTCCAACCATTCCTTCACTAGGCATCCCAGGGAAGGATGCACAGACCTCTCCAAAGGAGAATTTCCAACTAAGATTCCCCCATGCCATGGTGCTCCCTGAAAAACAATTTAGAGGAGGCACCTGATCACCCTTCAGACACAGCGAGTCACCGTTTGCTGGTACTGCAGCCTTACGTCAAGGCCTGTTTCGAAAGCCTGTTTTGATACAACAGAGGGCCTCACAGGCTGTCTTCTCTATAGAGGCTGAACAGAAGTGCTAATGGCATTATGAACTTTAAACAAAGCACTTCCAAACCACAAAGCGTCCATCTGTTTGCAACACAAGCCCATGGAGTGCCCATCAGGTGATGCTCATGGTAGCCAAGAGCAGAAGATGCTGAGAGGTGACCAAGGTGATCAGCCCATCCAGCCCCTGCAGGGAAGTGTTAGGGCAGGCACGGGCAGGCCGGGTCTCTGAGCACTGCTGGCCAGGAGAACTCAGGCTCTAAAGCACCAGGCAGAGGGTCCCAAGGAGGAAAAAGTTATACATACAAGCACTCAAAAAAACTCCCCATGTCCAGTGGCTTAAGCTAATCTGTCAGAGACAGCTCCTTCAAGCCCACGTGAAGTCTCTCCAGCACTGGTTACCTGTGTCATGCAGGACCCGTCTATCAGCGCGGAAGGACACAGGGAACTGCCCGGTGTTGGTGATCCTCATGACGTGCGTGGGGGTGTTACCGAGAATCACGTACCCAAAGTCCAGGAGGTACTCGGGCAGCTCAGCTCTGAAAGGAGGAGTAAGGACAGTCCTTAAACCACAGCCTGGCTACATTTCCAGGAGCATGGAAGATGCAAACAAAGTGAGTATTTCTGGATTCACTGCTGTAAAAACTCAACTCAAGCCCATGAAACCCAAGGTCTGACCACCTGGTAATAAGACTTTGGTAAGTCACGAGGAGCATAGGACCTAGGTTTTATCAGCTACCAGTGGGACCTTAAAATAAAAGTAGTTTAAAATGAATACTGGTCACAGCTCCTCTGCTACAGAAAGCAGAAAGTAGGTAAGTCCAGTGGACCTCCACTGGTCTCAATGAAACTGCTAAGCCTGGTGTACAGCCCCAGCCTGAAACGGCTTCAGGACCTTGTCATAAGACTCGCCTGCACAGGAAATCTTCACTGCTCTGCAACCAGATCTGTCCCTAAAGCAGCACCAACAAATGCAGTAATCATCACCTACAAGATTCACGGGAGGGTCCTTTTCCAGAGCAATCACACTCGGGAAAGCACATACGTGATCTGTTTTGCAGAGCATCTTCCTGAACTGGAGCCTACCGTGCCCGTGCCTCCTCATGAAGGAGCAGAGGGAAGGTACCGAGGCAAGCCCTGCAGTCCCACCAGCATCCAAGCCACCTGATTTAGGGTTTGTCAAGGGTGTTCCCTACTCTTTTTGCTCAGTGTGGTCTGTTAGCTGGAACAAAGATGCCAGCTTTGAGTTGCCTCTTTCAGAGCTGGTCAGCAGGGATGGTGTTGGTGCTCTCTGAAGGGCTTGATGCTCTGCACTGGACCCCCTCAGCCCTAAGAGCAGGACCCAGCGCCTGTGGGGAGCTGAGTACCTCCAAAGCTCAGGGTGGCTCTGTGGAAGTGAGGACACGCAGCTGCTCACAGGGAGCATGTCAAAGCTACCAGGATCAGGCCCTTTCTGAAGTCCCCACTATCCCCAGCTCTGCAGACACAAGGACCTCTCAGGAGCAGGGGTGCACTGCTGGGTGTTACCCTTGGGGCACCTGGAGATAGGGTACAGGAGGCCCTACTAACTTGAGAAGCCTCCGACGAGCGTGCTGGTCAAAGGCAGTGGCCTCTGGGGGACCAGAGGTGAGAGCTTTCTGCTGCTCCAGGGCATGTTCCTCCATCAGCATCTGCTCCATCTGCATCTGCAGCCGAGGGTCCAGCTGAGGGAAGGAAAGGCAGAGGCTGGTTAGCAACGGTCCTTCCCAAGGCTCCCCCCTGCTTGTGTTGAGAGGGGTGATGGGGTCCTTCTGTCTCGCTGCTCAGTGTCTGTGACACCTCCTGCTCTCTTAGCCAGGGCCTCATCTCAAGGGCAATGAACTCCAGTATCTTCGCCTGCCCAGTCACTGTTACAAAAGCTGATCTGGCCAGACAAACAGACAGACAAGCCAGGAACCTTCCAGAGCTCCAAGTCTTTGCCTGCCCCCAGCCAGTGCCAAAGCAGCTCGGACAAAAGCTCTCTTGTAAAGGGAGCCACAATAACGCTGCTGTCTCTTAGAGGTCAGCCCTGGCAGCACAGTCCCAGGGCACAGTCAGGCTGCTGCTATTAAGCTCTGTAAACCTGGCAGGGCTTGGGTTGTGAGCAGCAAATACCCCAGTGATGACCTACATCTCCATCCCAAAGTACCATAAATTCAATCACTTGAGCAGGGTCTTCAGGATCTCTCCCTGGGGCAGCCCCGGGGGCAATGCTGAGCTGATGCAGGATCATGGGCAGGTTGGGCAGGGAGGTCCCAAGTGCCAGCAGGGCACCGGGAAGCCTGCTGCGGGCAGCAGGGGACCAAATGACACCGGGGGAGGGTGGCACGCGTCAAACGGGGCAGCAGCCATTCTCACCACGGCGTCCAAGGGATCTGGGGGTGGCTCCGTGGCCACAGCCTCCCCCAGAACAACTGCTTCCTCTCTCTGGCTGTCTTCCATCTTTTCTATCACCTCCTTGAGGACCTTCTCATATTTTTCATTTCCTGAAGGAAGAAAACATCCACAAATAGAAGCGTGGCACAGCGCTATTCCCATTTAAGCTGGGAAGCCCCACTTCCCCGATTCTGGCCTCTCCCAGAAACACCCTCCTCAAGCAATGTATGGAAAGTAGATGCTGCGTTTCCTCTATCAACCCTGATGTTCATTCCCACCCATCTTCCTCCCCACATAGGAGCATCTCATCCCCTGCAATGTGACCCAAATCCAATCCTGCCAAAATCCCTGCCAGCCTGTGCTCAGCTTTCCCGAGCATTTCTGTCCAGCCACCACCTTCCCAGGACTCCGACACATGCTGGCAAGCTCTGCAGGATGGTTCATGGGGCAAAGCCCACGCAGGCTCATCTGCCAGAGCCTCAGGAAGCAACCAGGGGGTTGAGTGTTGGTCTGACAGCCCTGAAACCTCCAGGCTCGATGGAGGCAGGTGTGAGCTGCCCTACGGGCATCTGACATGGGGGAGAAACAGGGGACCCTCCTGGGGAGCAGACAGGCCGTGCTCACCTTTGATGTTCCTGGGCAGGTCCAAGTAGATCCTGGGAAAGCTCCCCTCTCCTTTCAGGGAGATTTCTTCTGGTTCTAGGTGACCCACTTGGATCTGGAAAGTCCTGCAGAAGGCTCCAGGCACTCCTGGCAGGTAATAGACTTTCAGGACTTGCTCCTGGCCAGGTCCAATGTAACCCTGCAGGGTGTGGGAGAAGAGGGAGGGAATGAACCAAAGAGGGTTTGGTGGAGGGATGGCTCAGACGACAGATATGCTGAGAAGAGAAGGCAGGTTCTCATATATAAGAAAGTATCAGACAACATCGCCTTCTAGCTTTCTTGTACCCAGAAGCTGAAGTCTCCTACACCAGGTCCTTCAGAGGGCTCATAGGGATGCATTCCCCCAGGACAGACCCACAGACCACCCCTTGCTCAGCATGAGCACAGCTCTGCCCCTAGCGGTGTTTACCCTCTGCTAGCAAGAGCCAGACTGAAGAAATAAAAGCTCTTTTACCAGCCACTATGCAAAATAAGTGAAGTGCCCACACTCTCAGCATGGCCAGCAGCTCCTGCCACAGCACATCAGCGGTTCCCAGGCTGGTGTTGAAGGGCCTGACCCCTTATAATGATCCCAGCCAAACACCTCCTGCCTGTGCAGTTACACCGGGGGTGCGTGAGCCTACCCAGGCTCATGGTGACCTGCAAACATGCATCTCTGGAAAGGCAGGAGCAGAGACTAGGACGAGATCTAGGAAAGGTGTTGCCAGGAAGGGCACCTCCTCTCCGGGCTTCCAGAAAGGCTGCCCAAGCCCCAGGCTAGGCTCCCGCCAGCCAGGCTGAGAGCAAATGCAAGCAGACAGCAACAGAGCCCTGGGTGAGGGACACAGCCACAGCTTTCCTCGGCTTGCCCTCTGCACACTGGGCTGGACCCTCGGCTCCTCACTCCCCTTCATGCTGTAGGGAGAAGCTGCTGAGTGGGACAGATCCTGCCACTTGGTCCCCTGAGCCCCTGGTGCAGCGCAGAACACAGCTGCAGCGAAAGCCAGCCCTGCCAAGCTGCCAGCGCCAATGGGGCTGTCACAGCAACTGACTGCGCGGGTCCGAGCAGAGCTGGGTCTTTGGAAGCTCTCAGCAAGAGGGCATCAGTGTGTCACCCCTTGTAGGAGACAGGCATGAGGAAATGTGAACACCTTTGGCTTCCTCTTCCCACTACAAAAAGGGACTAGACAGGAATGCTGCTCCAGCCCAAAGACAGCCACACAGGACTGAGAAGTTGGGATGGTGGGATGCTGCACACTCCTCTCCTCACTGTTCCAGCCCTGCTCCTGCCTGGCCCCCTCACTGCCCCACAAAGCTGCTGCGGAGCAGCAAAGCTGGGGGAGTGGGGGACCGGTACAAGGGCTGCTACAATTTCTGGCAAAGCAGCTTCATGCCCAAGTGAGAGCATTTAAGTCCCGCTCAGTGCTGGCAGGGGGCTGGCAGGGTGTGCTACAGGCAGGGACAAGGAGTAAGCCCTGTCCAATCACACACCCTGGGAAAGGTGACTCTCAGGAGAGCCGGCACAGTCCAGCCCCAGTGCCCGCACAGCCGGAGCACTCAGCAGTTGGGGTCCCCAGAGCCCCCGAAGCGCTGGTGCCTCCGGCCGGTGGCTGCTGTGTGACAGCAGGGTCACCCGCCGGCAAAGGCCGTGAAGGCGTCGATTAGGACCGCACTTGCTTGACCCTCCCTGCCCCCCAGCAGCAGCTGCTTACAGCCCTGTCTCTCCTGTCTGCTTTTGTGGGTTGTTTTCTTTTTTTTTAATTTTGTTTTTTTCCCCTACAACCCCCTCCTGGGCAGCCTGACCCAGAGCCAGGGTCAATCACTCGCGCCACCTCCGTACTCACCGTGCTGGGCAGGACCAGGGGCACGCCGGGCAGAGGGCTGTCTGCGGTGCCCGCGCTGGGCCTTAGCACCACGTAGGTGAATCCCATCTTCCCGCTGTTCTGCAGGGTGACCTCTGCTTCGGTGACTTTGTTAAACAGCTGAAGAGAGGACAGAGGAGTGGGAAGCTGAAGGCACAGGCCTGATACTGGGAACCTCCTTCTGCTTTCATTGGGATGCGAGCAAATGAACTCAACACAGGAGAAAAGCAGAGGCAGAGGAGGTACGGGCACTTGAGTCTCCCAGGTTAACCTGGGGAAGCCACCGCCACAGGGCACCCCTTAGCCCTACACAGGAACAGATACTGATGGCGGCATGCAGAGGGGCAATGCCAACCACAGAGATCAGTCATAAGGAAACCAAGGAGGAGACAAGCTCTCTGCACCTCATGGTGTCATCTCACACCCAGCTGGAACAAAGGAGATGGCATCAAGACATTGCAGAAGAAAAAGCACCTGCAGTGACAGCAAAATGGGAGATAGGGCAACGGCTGGAAATATCTGTGGGGTTTTTAACCAAAAAGAAGTAAAGTGGGGATTATTCTAGGACATTCTTTCCAGCTACAGTGACTGGGAAGCCCAAGTTAACTTCCTCCCTGGTTTATTTTGCTGATTAATCAAGAACATCAAAAGAGAGCACCTCCTTGGACCTCAGGCTTTAGGAGCGGATCAGCAGATGGATGTCTTGGGGCACGTCCCTCTGGAGATCACCACTGGGACCCTGCCTGCCCCAGGAGGTGGTGTTAGTTACCTTGAGGAGGAGGAATTCCCAGCTGGAGAGGGGTGGAGATGGCCATTAAAAACAGCTTGAATGCAGGACATACCACTCCAAGGTTGTACTTTCAAGCCATAGAGCCAACAAAGTAGTTGGGAAGGGGAGAGAGCCCTAGCCCTAGGTGGGTGGCAACCCGCCGGTGATGGTTTCACGACAAGGACCTCTGCCAAGAGAAGTGTGCAGTACCTGCAGCCCGCAGTCGATCTCCGTGACGTCTAGGAGGTAGTTGATGAGCGAAGCCTCCCCACTCAGCGCGATCTCGTAGGTCGGGCCTCCCTCCACCCTGCACAGCGCCATGACACGGGCGACGATATTTGTGTGGCCAAAGAAGGTGAACATGACCCGCTGGCTCTCGCCTGGCTGCAGCACACCGTAGAGTGGCAGGACATCGAAAACCTAGAGGTAGGCGAGGAGAGATCAAGATGTCGAGCATGGAAATTGATGCAGAAGAGCAGCCACGGCTTGGAGTGAAGTACAGATGTGGCTGGAGGGGGCTCTTCCTCAAACACAGGCAAAATCACCCTAATCTCATCCTGTATCCATTCCACTTACCAGTGGAGGGGCCACGGGCAAAATCTTCTCCCATACTCACTCATTAACGCATTAATTAATACACTACATATTAAAGTAATTTGGGCTGTCTCCTGGCAGCAAGAAATTCTCTTCACTGCAGAACTTGCCTTTAAAAGCACCTTTTACTGCCTTAAGAAAAACACAGTATTCGGAGGTGAAAGCCCTTAGAGCTGGGGGGGAGGACTCCAGCCCAGCTCATCTGACTCCTGATGCTTTTCGCTCTCTCCGATTTGCATGTTGCGCTCTCTCAAGATGCTACAGCAAAAGCTACTGCAGAAATTTCCTGTTGACCCCTTGATTAGCAAAAAGATGAATAATGCCCTCCATAGCTGCTGCACAGGTCAACCCTACGACATGTCCTGCGTGGCCTCTCCAGTGACCAGTTGCTTCAGCAGCGCTGTGCGATGGGCTTGGAGGGACGTGAGGCCACTCTGCGAGCAGCATCGAGGGCCACCAGTGGGAGGGGGGGGAGCTACATAACTGCTTGCCACACTGGAAACGTGGCACAAGATGGATTCCCACTTACCTCCTCCATTCCCAAGGTGACGGGCTCTGCCTCCACAAACTGCATCAGTTTGTTGATCCCCACCAGCCTCTGAGTCTCCACAGCACCTTCCAGCTCCGCAGCAGTGGATGGCAGGAGCTGGAAAACAAGCACCGTGGGCCGCAGTGAGCAGCTGGCTGGTCTGGGTGAGACCACTCTGCTGCAGGAAGATGAGCTGCAATCCAGACATATCCTTTGAAGCACTTTTGGATCCTACTTAGCCATATCTACTTGAATTTCTTTGGTTTATTTCTGCATACATGGCAACAAAGCAGGAAATAAAGATGATTCCACCCTTCTATCCGAGAACATTCAGCCACACTATTCTTTACGTCTACAGGGTATCATTTCTCCTGATTCAGAAAAAATGTGCCGTTATAATGTTAAAATGACCGATATTTGGATGTGAGCAGATGCAACCCCTCTCCTTGAACTTAACGCCAACGCCAGTGCTTTCAGAACTTCCCATGCTTTCCCGCATCCTTTTTTTTTTGCCCCAGGAGCAGCCTCTGTCCCACACAATGCAGAACAAAGCGCCAGTTCCCACTAGCACGGACGTCAAGCTCCAAAGCACTGAGGTTCACCAGGAAGGTCAGCAGACCAAAGGCCATTTTCCATGCCAGGAGGAAGAGACAATGACTTTGCAAAGTCTCATTTTATCAAAGACAGCTCTGTGGCCATCTCTGCAATACTGCAGGTCTCGGGTGAAGGCAGAGACATAAAAACAGGCGGCTCCAGCTGGGGTTGAGAAGGTGGTACATGGAGATCACAGTACTTGGCACAGCTTGATACAGGAAGGAAACTGGAGGCCTTCACATCATGATGCAGATAAAAGCCGCATTTTACAGTGTAAAAACAAGCCAAAAAAACCCAAACTCAGCATAGGTCCGTAGGATCTGAGTGGGCTTCTCCAAGCAAAACTATCTGATTTCTCCCTCCCCGGAAGCCCCGTGTCCAGCCACTGGCCCTGCTGCCCAGCCCACCCTCAGGGCACATGACAGCAGGGCAGCACAAAGGGGGATTGGCACAAGCATGGCTTTTTGGTGGCAAGCTGGGGGAGGCAATGCAAGCGGTAGGTGTACAAGAAAATCTACCTTTGCTTCCAGGGAGTCATCTGCATCTGCTGGCTCTCGGGCAGGATCCCCTGCGGCTCCCAGGGCTTTGGCTGGTTCCTCCACACCTCCACCCCTGCAGCTGCTCCCTGCAGACACCGAGCGCTTGGACCAGGCTCCCTCCTCCTTTGGTGGTTGGGGTTTGATGAAAAATTTAGGTACTGGAGGGCTGAACCTGGAAAATAACATAACTTTGATGGTGAACCTGCAGTGGGAGGGAGGGGAGCCTGCATGAACAGCTCCTCAGCAGGATGCGGCCCCCGGCTGGGCACTGGTGCTGTGAACTCAGTAACGGGTCTGACCCAGCAGCTCCGAAACCAGGATGGAGCAGGTCAGCATATGGGGCTGCCTAGGGATGACGCTGGTATAGTGGCGGCGCAGGCAGCTGGCAACTGGCTGCAAGGAGAAATGGAAGAGGACACAGGTGAAAGCCTTGTAGGGAGGTAAAAAGCACAGCAGGAAAGGAAGAGACACACAAACTGTGCAAAAAGGTGAACCTGAGACACAAAGGGGCAGATCCGGACAGCAACAAGCCAGTGCAGACCCACCAGTGCCCTCCCGAAAGCACCCACAGCTGCAGACTGTGCCTCCCCCACCCAGAGGGCCAAAGCCAGAACTTCTGCAGCTCCACCAGGTGCTAATGCGGAATATTTCCCCTGACACCCACCTGCAGCTGCGGGTCAGCACAAGCAAGCAGCAATGCCCGAGGCTTTCTCCAAGCGCCGTAAGGCAGGAGCAGGGATGGAGCCCGGAGCCTGCTGTGCCCTAACCCCGACAGAGCCCAGCACCGTGCGGGGGCACCCACGGAGCCCGGCACAGGACACCCCCACACACGCGGGGCAGCGTGGAAAGACACGCTGAGCAACTCCAGGCAGAGACTCACAACTGAACAGCCCATTGATCCCTGAGGAGCACCGAAGCAGCAGCGACTGGTGCTCTGGGGAAGGAAGCTTTGGTCATTTTTAATCAATACACAGCAAATGCCGATGACAAGGTTCAGCTCCTGCTGTGCCACCGGTATTCCCTGGTTGTGAAACAACGGCTCCAACCGCACCTCGCGCTAAAAGGGCAGCAGCTCTGCTGAAACAAGGCTATAACCGATGTGGCACTTACCAACGGCATGGTCACCTCCCCAGCAGCTTCTAAACACAAACCATTTGAGGACCAATTTGGCAAATGATTCAGCAAAGCAGTTCAACAGCTCATCTTACTGACAGGACTGAGTTGATAGTTTGACCAACACGTGTCAGTAAAAAGTGTTCGGTTTAACATTTTCGAACATTCCCAGTGACTCAGACTACATTCCCTGTTTCAAATTGCAGCAGGTGCTCACAGTAACTCTGTTCACCCTTCTGATGCCCCATGGAGGGACACACTGGAACCATGCCTGCCTGTCACCACGCCTATCTGCAAGTGTTCCCGAGGGCAAACGAGGCCCATCTTTTACAGCAATGTGGGTGCTTCATTCCCAGCTGGGAACTCAGTGCCTTTAACGACGTGCTCCCAAATGAGTATTTGTCTCTAGCTTTGCAGCTCATCATTTAAGGCTGGTTTCCATTTCTGGATTAGAGGCTCTGTGCCTCACAACCCCCAAGAGATCTAGGAATGATGATCCTTATGGGTCCCTTCCAACTTGAGATATTCAATGAATCAATGCTCCTGCAGAGCTACAATGGCAGTAGTAACAGCAGGTCTTCCCACTGTGGCTGTTTTCAGGGATGAAGAGATGGACCAGGTGGATAAGAGAAGATTTTTTTATAACAGGCTCATTTAACAGAGTCTATCACAGCATGGAGTGGCTCCTCACCTAGAGCACATGGAGCTGGTGGCTGTGGCCAAAGAAAACATTGGCAAAGAAACCATTGTGGGACCAAAACACTGGCTCCGGCTTTTAGAGGAACAGCAAGCATTGCTTCTGCTCCATGCCGGGACAGTCTCTTGTCTCCTCGGTGATACAAGAGGAAAACAGAGCACTGGCACATGCCAGGCAGATCCCACTCTTTCTGAAAAACAAATACAGGATGGTGTTTTGGGAAATGATCTCCCTGACTGGTATTCTCCTCGTCTGCCTTAAACCAGTCAGTCAGCAGCAAGAGATCTGAAACCCACCCAAAACCCATCCTGCCCATCCACCATCCCAATATCAGCCTCTCGGGGAGAAAGAGTGGCTGTACAGAAGGATGAGCACCAGTTTCACTGTCTTGTGAGTGTCCAGCCTCATGCAGGACAAAATCCCCATTCTCTGGAAGGGTTTTTGCTGCCAATCCCTGTCTCAGCAGCAGCCAGCTCAGGGGTGATGATGGGACCAGCAGGGAAGCTGGGCTCTCCATCACCTCTGCACTAGGCAGCACCTTGGACTAGAAGGAATCAGCACAAAAATCCCCTGTGCAGATTTACACCCAAAAAGATGTGAAGATTTGGCACCTGGATTCAAATTTGGCTTGAGCCTCTTCTCCTAAGAGTTTAAAGATTTCTCACCTACCCTCTGAAGACAGGGATGCACCAGGAAAGAGCACAGCGATACTAGAGACGGCACTCTTGGGCAGAGCGACGCCAGTGCGTTCAGAGGGATTTTCCCTTAAGGAAAGCTGTTTGATGCACAGCTTGCTGGAAGCAGGAAAAGAGTGAAGGGTGAGAAACAGCTGGAGAAATTACAAGAAACAAGGTCTGGAAAATTTTGTCACCGTACTCCTCATTGCCACATGCAGTGACAGCAGGTCAGCAAATAAAGAGGACTATAAATAGCCCATCCTGCCCCCCAGATTTCATCTGGTGGCTTCACTACTCAATGCTCTGCCAGAGAGATGACGGGGAAGCAACAGCAGCAGTCCCTGAATCGATGCTCTCGCTCTACCTCATCCAGGCTATGACAGCAAGCCGTTCCCATGAACAACAGAAAAATTAAAAAAAAAATCAACATTTTGTTTCATAAACATTGAAGCTCTGCAGAGACCGGCCTTGAGCAGCAGCCTCCTGCCCAGAGGGAATTAAAGGAGGAGTCATCCAGGCCGCACGGGCGTAACATCATTTATAGGGAGAAGGATGCTGTTTGCAGTGCAAACATACCTCGGGTTCCCGCTGCGTGCCCCGGGTAATGAAGATGTCCAGAAAGCAAAGACAGAAGTCAGCTGCTCCCCAGGTTTGCTAGCTGAACATCGCTGACAGAGCAAGACGTCGTCACCTTCCAGACAGCGTTTGCTGACCGGCTACAAAACCAGAAGGCAACCCCCATCCCACCACAGCCTGCTCGGGGCGTGGGTGACACAGGGACACCTCCCACACTTTGTCCTGAGACAGTCAGCTGCCCGACAGCACCTTGGGTAGGACGTGCAGCACTTTTCACCCAACCAATGCTTTCTCCTTCGCCTTCCCTACCCTCAATCTGCTCCTCCAACAGCCTGGGGCTGCTCCCCAGTCCCCGAGGCGAAGGACAGCTCTCAGGGTCTGTCACCCTGTGCAAAGGAGGAGGCTGAGCCTCAGAAAACCCAAGAGGAATAGTTAAAGCAATTCTCACGCAGCTGTTCTGGGCTCCAACCTCCACTGCAATGGCCCAGGTGAAAGTCCTCCAGGTGTGCGACAGCGTAATGGGCTGTCAGAAGCCCTGGGGCAGCAGAAGCTGTCTCAAACCTGCAGTCAGGCTCCCAGGAGCACAACCAGAAGGTGCCATGCCCAGGCCTGGGGCAGGCTGGCTGACTCGCCAGCACGTGAGCTGGGAAAAGAGCAGCACTGTGCTGGAAAAGGCACGGAGATGGAGGGTGCATGGTGACAGCAGAGAAGAAAGAAGCTTACAGACATGTTGCAAACAGAAAATCATCACCCCCGCAACCTTTGTCCCGATAAAGCATCACTGTGCCACACCTAGTATGCAGGTTTATGTCTCTAAGATAGACTTGGTAACAGCATATGCTCGCTTACGCCTGGCTCCAAACCCCTCCCTGGCAATCATTTTACTTTTCATTCTCTCTGGGTGCAACAGGCAGCAAATTTCCAGGTCTCCCTTGCTCCAGCACCCCAGTGTCTCTGTCCACAAGCACAGAGCCTCTCCATCAGCTGTTCACAGCAGCCGCACTGCCACCCCAGAGGTGAAGCCTGCCTGGCACCACTCCTTGCTCCCAGACACTCCATCTCTGAGAAATAAGAGGCCACTTCTCCCTTACACCAAGCAAAACGCTTCTCTGCTGCTGCCAAACCACACGGAGCTGAAGGCCGCATTCAGCAGCACATTTCCATCACGACTCAGCCCTTTTCTACCTTACCCACGGGATTTAAGCAGGGAAAGCAGCACCCATGGGGCTACCAAAGCCCAAAACGTACTGCCCCGAGGAGCTGATGGCACTGGGGGATGAGGAGGGGGTATGGTCTACTGTCACCCATCTGAGACTCCCCAGCACCAGGGGCACGGTGGATGGGTGCATTTTGGATGTACATGCTCGCTGCTGCTGTTGCTACCTCTCCCCTCCGGTGGCTGACGGAGGACTGCTGTCAGATTTTTGCCTTGCACTGTTTTTCACTGCCTGCATTTTCCATTTCTTCCTTGTTACAAAAACAACAAAGCAGAAACCCCATCAAATATAACAGAGAGTTGGGGTTTTCTGGTCAGTAACAAGGCTGGGATCTGGCTCGCAGGGTCCCTGCACTGCAACCTGCCAGGGGACATGGAAGGAGAGAGGGCGGAGGAATGAGAAGTTACTAATGCTGTAGGAAGATCCACTTGGGAGGAGAAAGGCTCCTGGTTGGTTCAAAACACATTGGCCGAGAAAATCCTGGATGGAAAGGAGTCATTTTCTACATGTTTAGCTCAACAAAGCCTTTCCCCAAAGAATCTACTGGCAATGCATTATGCTGGATTTGTAGCTACGAAGTTCCCACTCTCCAGACATGCCAGATCAATACACAGAGGGGGTTTGACATGTGCCACAGAGGTGCAGAGCTCCCTGCCGATCCATCCTGGCACACGGACTGATTGGTGTGTGTCAGCTCTGTCCCAGGGAGGAAACGTGTCTCGCGTGAAGGGGACAAAGAGGTGATGCAGGAACAGCCATGCTCAAAGTAAATGACAAGGCACAGGTCCTTAACAGAGGATGAAAACTCTAGAGAACAGCGAAGTTTGGGGATGAGCCTTTGGCAGCCTTTGTCACAGGTCTCAAAAAAAATCCTTGTATATCCTTTGGGATTTAATGTCTTCCTTTTGATGGGAAACCCAAACAAAGCTGAGGAGCTGGATACTGCCCTTAGAAAGGGGGACAAATCAGTCTTTCAGGAAGAAACCTTTAAGGTAAGAAATATGACAAAATGTCCGAATTTGAGTCCAGACCTACTGTCTCCTGCTGGGTGACTCTGGTGACCCATTCCAACGCTGCAGAAAACATCTTGGTGCAAAGGCTTAACTCAGCTTTGAGCTATCAAAGGCCCAAAGGGTGAGGAGAACGTATTCTCAGTCTGTCTCTAACCATGTAGAGGTCTAGAAGAAGAGTAACCATGAGAGATTTATGGCTCAGCAGTGCCAGAGAAGGGACATGGGTTGGCGTGAGTTGGGCACGTCCAACCACACAGCAATGGTTGGACTGTGTTGCTTATATGATTGCTCTGCTCAAAGTAGCAGCAGTGATTAAAGGGTAAGTAGGAAAAATAGGTTGAACAATTAGAAGAAAAAAAGATCTAAGCACACAGTCTTGTCCAGGCAGAGGAACAACATTTTTCTCTCCTGGCCAAAATAAACGTGTGTGTCTGATTGATGGTGGCAGTCTCTGATGATCGGCTCCAGCAAGGTCAGATGGACGGATGGTTAAACTCTATTGATCTCACCTTCATGAGACCTGATGTTTGATTCCCTCCATGTCAGACCGGGTGATTTTGATCTGATAATTTAGAATACTAACAGTGCTTAATGTGGACCAGAAATAATATCTGACATGCTGACCTTCTGCCAGGCTCTTAATGAGCAACTTGAGGTCTTAATAGCTTGGAGACCATCTTCATTTCCAGCTCTGCCACGGAGAATCACATGGTGTCTGCTGAGGGACCCACAGAAAGTACATTTCTGCTTAATTAACATACACAGCAGGAAAGGGAGCTGCCACAACGTCCCCAGTGCTAACGAGCCAGTGAAGGGGCTATGCCAAACCCTTCGGAGCAGAGGCTGCTACCCTGCCAGATGCTCAGGACCCTCAACTGCTACCGACTCAGCAGAGTTGGGTGACTCAGCATCCCCTGGAAGAACAAGCACCTGCAGGCTCAGGTCCTAAGCCAGTTCAGGTGGAGACGGGGTAATTAAAAGCTGAAAACTGATTCAGCATTCACATTTCCAAAAACCTAAATTGGTTCTAAAAAAAGGAAAGAGTAAAGATAAACAGGCAACTGTCCAGCAAGTGGCCCCAGAAGAAATTAATTCCACACAGGCTTTGCTGTAACGTGCTTGCTTCTCTGTTATTATAAAACATATGCATTGTTCTATCATCAAAATTAGATTTTCCCTCTAGCTTGCAATTAAACCCTAATCTAGTTTACCAGGAGATGACGGGGCCTCCAAGCAGAGCTTACAGCTCTGCTCCTTCTTCCCCGCACACCTCCCTCCACCTGCTTTTGCGGGCTTTCCTCTGCATTTTAGGGTCTGTTCTTGAAGGTGCCGTGCATCAAGAAGGGCCACACTAAAGACTGGTTGTTACTCGGTAAGATCTGGCTGTGAACAGGCTACCCCAGTGCCCAGGTCTTCTCCCCCAAGCTCTCCTCATAGCCATAGCTAATCTCCAGTTCCCAGTAGGTTGTGTCCTCTGAGCCAGATCCCAGTTCTCTAAACAAACCTGTTTATTGATGATCTCTATTATTTGTAATGGCAGCACTTCAACGCACAATGGTTAACTTTGCTCAGTTTCCTAGGGCATTATGGAAAAACCATTTGCTACTGTAATTAAAACTGCCCAGACTAGACTTTTGTGCTATGCAGAGAGGCCACAGCAGGAGGAACTGCTGGAAATGTGTTTATAAATGTGCTCCAGCACGACTGCAAGATTGCTCTTGGGCTTGGAAACCACAGCCCAGCGCTGGATGGCCCCGCTTCCCATGGACGTTCAGACAAGTGCTCCCACCAACACCTACAGCTGTACCCAAAGCTGCAGCAGAACCTGCCGTTTCCCTGTAAAACACTAAATAGCTGTTTGGAGAATGTGATGAGCAGTTTAACAGATGAAAATTCACTTCACCAGTGTGGTGTTTGCCTCAGGCCACAAAGGTCTGAGAAAGCAGCTTTCCAATACCAGCCTTCCTTCCCAGGGGAACCAGTATGGGGGCTACAGCAAAGCAGCAGCAAGAGACTGGGGCAGCAGCAGCATATCGTTCTGGTGGCAGTGCCTGTGTAGGTTCTTAGTGTAAAATGACAACACGTAGGGTTGGCAGGAAAGAAAAATCATATATCTGCTTGTCCCAGTGCCTAAGTATAGGTTTGTAGCTCCAGAAATAAAGCAGGACTCTAGGCTATGGACAATGCAAAAAGTGTTGGTAGCATCTCACAGCCCCAGCTTGACTGGAGAACGTTGTCTCCTTCCCAGTGTCAAACTGGTGGAGATCACTTATTCCCTGAGCACCTAAGCCTGACCACGGCTGGTAGGTGTTACTCCCACAGGGAAAGTTGCAAGCAATTTGTCAGATCACAGGCAAACAGCCTTGGTCTTTGCAAAGCACAAACAGGACACGAGGAAGGAGAAGAGCTGCAAGGAGAGAGCGAAGGGGCACATACCTGATCTGGCTCACGCGGCTGTCCATCAGGAACGCCCAGTGGTACTGGACAAGAAGTGGGCTGCGGTTGGTCATCTCAATGTAACGCACACCTTCAGTGTCGTTCAAGATGCAGCCAAAGTCCAGGGCCGTGGGCTGGATATGGAGATTCGGAAAGTAGACTTCTCCCCGAACCGTGACCTGCTCCTCATGAGGGTGCTCAAGAAATCGTATCTTCAGAACCTTCTCTACTACCCGGCTACACAAATCCTCTTCATAAGCAGGGTTAAATCTGATGGAGAGATGAAGTTCCTCCCCTATCTCCAGCTTCACGGGCTGCAAGGAAATGAAGAGTATTAATCACCAGTGTGATGAAGTCCCAAGGTCTGGCAGCACGAAACGTGTAAATGTTCAACGTGTGACCCCAGCGTAGGCTTCTCAGTTCATCCTGCGTTTCCTTCACAGTGTGCGCCTGACTGCAAGCCCCACCACGCTCTTGTCTGAGACTATCTCAGGCTCATCTCACTGTGCTCTGCATCAATACACGAGGAAAATAAATATTCTTCTGCTGAATTTGGGACCCACAGAAGCTATGTGCTAAATACACAACTAAATCAGCACTCTGGCACACCAGGGCCTTTTGCCCCAGCTCTAGAGGAACTCCTTTACCCTCACGGCACAAGCAGCATGGCACTGCAGCCTCACCCTTGCAGGAGCTAGTCACTGGCGCAGCACAGAAGTGGTGGCCGTGCCTACAACAAGCGTTTAGCAGAGCCCATGTCCAACACCTTCACCAACAACAGGGCAGGGGCCAGGCAGCAGCTGGAGGAGCTTCCTCAGCCTTCCTGAAAGCAGGGCTGCCCTTGAAGAAAGCAAGCTCCTCCTGAGGTTATCTGAGAACGGCTGCTGGAGAGCTCGATGGCCTCCAAGAGACACCTTTACTACACGGCTTGCCCAGACCTAGCTGCCTGCTCCCCTCTCCTCACGTCTGAGAGACAGGATGTATTTCCCCAGTTCAGATGATATTTCATTTCCTTCAGCAGCTCGTTTCAAATCTGATTTAGTTCAGGCCAGTCTACCACTGAGTCTAAAGAATAAACTTCTCTACTAGAGGACCTCCCAACAGAAACGTACCACCACACTCCCCCCTCTTCAAACCCCACCAGCAGGAAGGCCCACGGCTGCTCACCTGAACGTCTGCAGAGAGGGGCTGCTGGTCTGCACCGCAGATTAAGAAGGGCTGCTCTAAGGCCAGGACAATGCTGAGTGGCAGGGAGGACGCGTTTCTTAAAGAAAGAGGCTGGTACTGCAGAGTTAGGACATCACTGGGTTGCTACAGAAACAGGACACAAGGGAAAAAAACAACGTGAAGTGGCCATGGAACTCCTTCCCTTTCTGATGCATTTCAAGTTTTTCAACCCCAAAGGGCATACACCTCTATTTACTATTTTTATTAGTTTCTACCCTTCTAGGTGGTTTTTCTCTAAGTATATCTGATGCCTTTCATATTTAGAAACCACAGCATCCCCCGGGGACAGGGAAACACTCTTGCATACAGAGGAGGGAATAGGACCCCGCGAGGAGGCAGCTGCATGAACAAGATCAATAGCAGAAAGTGAACCCAGACCACTTGTCTCCAGTTTTGTATCCTCCCTCGAGAAGAATGGAACAAGATGATTTTCACTCACATACAGTAATTTCTTACAACCTTATCAGCTCTAGTAGCCTCATAAAAGCAGTGATGCTGGTCAGAGGAGAAAAGCGAGCAGGATTTGGCCCACAGTGGAGAGAGCCTGCAGCAGCCTAAGGTTAGCTTTGAACATCTACAGGCACATACAGCCAGCTAGAAACCTCAACAGTCGGGCTGCAACGGGTGTCCTGATGCCCCTGCTCCAGTGACAAGCTGTCTGTAGCCTCAAAGCTCAGCTCTGCCTAAGCTATTTCTTCCTGTTTATGCATTGCTCTGGGCTTCCTGCATGGTTTATATCAACTAGACAGTGTTTGGGAAACTGGTTCTGGATGTATCGATATCAAACAGCTGCAGCGTCGTAACACTCGATAAACCAGAGCGCATGGCATCAAGCAGACCACAGGCAGACATCAGGGAGAGCTGAAAAGCTTCTAATTAAACCCGAACTGCCTGCTCACAGGATTCTGTGCTTCTCTGGAAGCCTGGGAACCAGAGGAGAGACCTGAAAACACAGAAACTAAATAATGAAATATCTTCTCTTTTTCAGACACCTCGCGGGAGAGGGAAAGGTGATGCAGGAGTCAGGATCCAGAGGCTAAAGGGCATCTGCTTTGTGCTGGTGTTATCGTCACTGCAGCTGAAGGATGTCTGCGGGTCCTTTGAAGAAGGTGAAGCCTGGGGAATTGCAAAGAGCTAGCATCCATACCAACAGCAGAGAAGGCAGAGAGAGACAAGAGATGACAGGTTTTTCTCATCAGCCTGAGGAGCTGACAGGAATCTCAGTTCTTCTCAGCTTCCCTACAGGATCAGTGTTCAGACATCACTGCACCTTGGAGGATCCCCAAAAACCTCCCTTCACACCGAGTACAGGAACTGGTGTCTCTCTAGAAGTAGCCATGATCCCCCTCGGCAGAGCAGCTGTTATCTCAGTTTTACTTGGGTGAAGTTAAACACCAGTCCCATCTCTAAAAACATCTTCACTTACTTTATGAAGCACCTCAGGACGGGTGAGGAGGGGGTTTAGCATCGCTCAGCTGCAGCCCTCTGCTCGCCCACCTGCAGCCCCAGCACACGAGGTGGCTGTGCAAGGCCCACGCTGTTCTCGTGGGTCCCACACATCTCGCCCTGTGCCCTTGGCTCAGCAGCTCAATTCTGTCTCCACATCATGAAGGCAGAATACAGCTGGTGGGACTGCTCCCAATCCCAGAGGAGCGAAATATTGATCTCAGTGTTAATGGCAAAATCTTGGTCCAGCTCAGCTCAATAGTCAAAGTCCCACGGACTTGGAGAAGCCATTTAACTTCCTCCTTTGAACACAAGCACACGCCCCCACCAGGCTTTCAGTCATCAGCCATGCTCTTCAATGCCAGGATGAAATCCAGAGACTTACCTTCTCCACCCGGAAAGTGATTTCTCTGGAGGACATCTGCAGGACGGGAGCAATGAACTCGCACGTGACATCCACTTGCTTTATCTGTGCCTTCCCTGCCTTGCTCCCCACGACGGCGTGGCACAGCAGCCGCTCCTTCACCACCTGCACGGAGGAGTCACCCGTCACTCAGCGGGGGCCAGCAGGGCGTCCCGAAAACGCACTGCATTTGCTACCCACCCAGCCAGAGACCGTATTACCGCCATCAAGTTACAGCCACTGGGCTTCTCAGCAGTCCCCTTTTCTTTTTATGCTGCATCCCATTTATTCTGCTCTCAAACGTCCGTAATGCTACACCCCACTATCCACAAAAAGCCCTTGTGAGTCATGTGCTGCCTACAGTTGTAATAGTCCCTGCCCCAAATGATTACTGTTCTGATTTGTACCACTGCCAAGCATAATACTTATAGAAAGCTGTAGGAACTGATTTAAAAAAAAATAGTAATACAACTATATTAAGGAAAACAGGTGATAGAAGGGCCAATGCTAGCAAACCCTCCCTTGGAAGCTTAGTGGACAGGATCCATGGGAAAAACCCAAATAGCCAGACGGCCTTCAGGTAAAGAGGGGGCCACTCATTCCTAGCAGGTACTGTGCCCTCCTAGAGCTGGTTTTAAAAGAAACCTCCCCAGGAAAGAGATGTCTTGCAGTTCACATGAAAACCCTCTGCTTAAGCTGGATGTTCTTACACTTAAGACTTTTTCCTGATTTCTCATGGTTTCAGTTCCCCAAATTCCTCCCTTCACTTCTCACTCTTCCCTCTGATACAACACCACAACCCAACTCCTCCTCGGAGTCTACAGACTCAAAATCATCCATGTTGCGTGTGCAATGCAGGGAGTTGGGCTTCTGACCAACCTCAAGAGTATTAAGTTCTCAAGACCCGAGGAAGGTGGAAAGCCCACTCCCAGGGTCTTGGCTTTGACTGCAGGAGGCAGGTAGCCACAGCTCAGCTCACAGATCCCCTTTCGGCTTTCCAGGCAAGACAGCCTCACCTGCACCCTGGTCACTTTATTTCCTTTCTGGTACCTTTTCCCCGTTTCAGCAAAACGAACTGCACAGGGACAGTCCCATCGCAGTCAGCTAGGTGAGTAATCGAGTATTCCTCAAGCTACCACCAAGGCAATCCTTTCAAACACCTTTCAAAACACAAGTATCAGCAGGAGCTTGATGTAGATTTATTCCACATTCACCTAAATATCTGTGGTCAGCAGTCTTGGAGAAAGGGAATGTACACCAGGGTTAGCTGGCAGCTTCTCTGCAGAGTTGGATTTCCCTGGAAAGAAGGGTCCAGGGAGGAGAACACCCAGTGATCCTGCTGAAATCTCCCCCTCTGAGCTGCCATCCAAGGGTGCTGCGAGACCTGCCTGCCCTTGGGACCCCGGGACTGGCTGAGAGACTGGGGCAAGCTGTTATGGAAATATTGACAAAGGCCAAGCTGTCAATTATAATGATCCCTGCGAACAGTTTCCCACATGGATGAACATCACCCCGATCGCTACAGCTGACACACTGTTCATTTTTCTGCTCCAGGACTCAGTCCTAGACAAGCCCTCTGCCCATGTTTGTCTACAGAGGAAAAATGATGCTACTCCCAGACACTCCCTCCCTTCACAGGTGTTTTGTTTTACTCACTGCTTCCCCCAGATACATTACTTTGCACTTTTTTATTTACTTTCTGCCTGTGCTCCTAGTCTAAGTGTAACTTATTTTCTCTGCCCTTCCTTTCTGCCTCAGCACATGACACCTTGTAACCTGCCATTTGCCCCTGAATTAGCAATGTTTCCTTCAGCCCGTGTTTTGGTATCAGCAGGTTGGGTTTACGGTAGCCATGGAAACATGAAAAAGCCTTAGGAGCTGATGGTGGCCAGGGAGGAAAGCAGCTGGTGCTGCCATGGTAACTTGTGGCTCTTGAAAGCACTTGCTCCTGATGGGGAAGGCTCAGCCCTCGGGGGGGACCTCACCTGGGGAGTGCTGGAGAAGCCTTCCAGCACCATCTCCATAGTCTTGCCCGGCATCAGCTCCACCCTCTGCGGTTGAACCTTAAACACAGGGCAGGCAGGTCTGGGGCTCTGGGAGGAACCTTGGCCCTTGGTGGTGCTGACAGCAGGGACACGATCGCGCTGGTGAAACTGGCCAAAACCTTCTGTTGACCAGTAGAGCCAACGGGTGCGCCGTCCTTTGTTTGTTATCTTGAAGTGGTAACAGCAGGGATCCAGGCTGGAAGAGAAAAAGAGATGGAAAATGTCATGGGAGCTGCTATCTCCCAGTGCTCACCCAGCTTCAGCACCCTGATGGCGTTATCTGACTGCACACTCAGCAATAAAAGCACCTCCAAAAAGGCTGACCTAGCTCAAAGCTTCAGCAAAAGCCAGACCTTGGTTGCCCCTAAGTTTATCAGCATCCAGCAGCTGCTCTGTTTGCGTACAGCAAGGAAGAGCTGCATGAAGATCATCATCTCAGCTGCTGCAGACAGAGCATCACCAGCCTAGAGACCCTCCAGTAACCTGGGCACCCCTTGCCTCGCTGGCGGGGCCCCTGCCCTGGCACCCACGTTATCCCCTCACCCCCCATCCCTTAGGGAGCATCCAACCCTCATCACCCCCCAACATGTCATCCTTTGCCTGAACAGTGCAGCTGGTTTTGTGGTTTAGGAAGATAAATGCACTGTGAGAACATAGGATCAACAGAAGTTTCCCCAATACAAACATGGCAGCAAGACCAGGTCTGGCTGCCGAGGGGACAGAGCAACAACGAGAGATGAATAACGAGAGCTAGATATAAACCAAGATGAATATTCAATGGAAATTGATTTCTTCATGTAAAGAAACACTAACTGCAGGCTAGTCTGGAGTAATTATTTTACCCTCTATAAATCTGAGCATGACCAGGACATGAATTGTTCCTGGAACAGTTACTGGTTTTTTTTGAAAAGGACAGAATACACGGCTTACAAAATGCATGTCTGCCACAAGCAGCTAAATACAGACCTGAGAGTGTAGAACAAACCAGTCTTTGAAACAGACTGTCAAAACATGATGCGTACAAGCTTAGTGTGAAATGGTTTATGTGGTGGACAGCACAGATGAAAGCCTGGAGAAGCTCTGGGTGGATGCAGAATTTGTGGCTCTGGGAAAGCCCAACTCATCTGAGATGTTACCTGGGTCCCATCTCAGCTCACCTGGCGGCAGCTCTGCAGCCGACAGCAATGGCAACAACTCCAGAGTCTGCAGACCAAGACGTGAAGGGGGGCAGAGGATGATGACACGAATCACACTGACATTGTCCGCTCCGTTGGGTAGCCAATTTGTGGCTGCACAGAGCACAGGACACGCTGGACAAGCGCCAACCTCCCTGCAATGTCCCTGCTTATGTAGGTGGCTTGTGCATGTGTATTTGAACCCCCAAAGTCTATCCTAAAGAGTAGGATCAACCTGCTCTTTCTACCTCAAAATTTAGGTATTGGACCACCGTGGACCCTCTTTGCAGCCAGGGAAAGGAACACACACCTCGAGAAGACTATTCTTCCTGTCCCAAGAGCTCTCCCACACAAGGCAGGCAGCACTCTGAAAAGGCTTATTTGTCTCCCATTTACGGGAACACGCCTGGTTTCAGACACAGGCGTTAGGACCAGTGAATCCCCTCCTTTGAGCTAAGCTCTTTAATTACACTTTCCATTTATCCCACCCAAACTCAGTGGACTTCTCCTCCTCTCCCTTTCAGAGCTGGTCCTGCAGCCACCCTCGCCTGCCCGCGCCTCAGGCTGCCGCTGTGGCAGTGACACCGAGGAAAGGTGGGAGAAACGAGGAAAGAGAGACTGTGTCTAATAAAGAGCAGCCTGGCAGGGGAGATGGGGAAGGCGAGCAAACTGAGGGATGGTACGGGGCAAAGAAATTCTGCTGCTCCTCCAGGACTGCAGGCAGAGGGCAAACAAAACAGCACCATTAATTTAGTCAAGGACCTGCTAACAAGCTACCACCAAGGTTTTCTGCTGTTGCGAGATGATACTCCATAGTGAAGGGAAAAACAAGCAACATTATCGCAAAGGGAAGTATGTTTATACTTGTAATGTAGCATTTTCCACCCAGAGGCTTCCAGGACCTGCTGTTTTCCTCCAAATCTTTATTTGAAAAAGTGAGGAAATATATGTATTATAACTAAAGACAAGTCAGTGACAATTTAACAGCTGGTTTCTATTTTGGTGGCTTTTGAGGGTATCTAACAACTTTCAAATGGCCATAGAAGGTTTCTAAAGGAAGCCCTGTGGCTTCAGGAAAACAGAGCCAGGACCTTGAGCACTGAAGAACAACTAGCCTGAAGGACTACAGCAAAACTCCTTCTTGCTGAGCTCACGGCAGAAGCAGACGCTGAGAGATCCCCTACCTGAAGTGGGGTCCCAAGTTGAGCTCCGGTGCAAAGGGTTTGTCGGTGACAATCGTGGTGCCAATGCCAACAGCCCGGACGGGGATAACGTAGGTGTGGCTGTTCTCTATGAACAGGTTCACCTCG
The DNA here is from genome assembly GCF_031877795.1 of Strix aluco. Lineage (NCBI taxonomy): Eukaryota > Metazoa > Chordata > Aves > Strigiformes > Strigidae > Strix > Strix aluco. The sequence continues at coordinate 4,268,377 of NC_133940.1, read as the reverse complement.
TCCTTGAATTTCTCCGTGTCATCCAAGTTCGCTATGACAGACACAGACACCTCTGTCTCGGGGGGAATCACTCCTTCACTGGGTTCAATCCTCCAGCGCGAGCATTTGTCAGCCTGTAAGACAAGCCAAACACTAACTTAGCATGGAAACCACGGACCCTGGTCTCTTGTGGGGTGCAGGAAAAGGAAGGACTAAAGTTATGGGGCAATGCAGAGACCGATATACCCTGTGAGCCCCCTGGGTATACCGCAAGCTGCCCGGGGAGGGAGGGACCGGGACAGCAGTGCCTGAGCAGCTCTGCAGGTCAGTGCCTGGTATGAGCACACAAACCCCATCATTCACACACCAATACCACCCACCCCAGGTGGCTTGCTCTCTGCAGAGATGGAAAGCAGGTTTTCATTGTGGAATCAAAGCAAGCTGCCCTGGGAATCCCCCACTTTGAGGTTACATTTATCCCCCAAACAGCTGGAAAAGCAGCACGAGGGAAATTCAGCCCCCTCCTTGGCCCAGGAGGCTGAGCCTGTACTCTCACACACTGCCTGATGCTCCATCCACAACACCAAGTCCACAGTGCCAGGTCTGGGCTAACCAGCCCCAGAAGTCTGACCCACCTAGCATGGAGAAGAACAAACCTCCTCTGAACCCGTTTTCAAGCCCCTCACAGATCCCCCCTCCAGTGGGGAGCACACCCCACCCAGCCTCAGTACACGAGCCTGTCCTGGCTGCATCAGCCCTGCTCCCCCTGCCAGGCAGCAACCCAACCTCCCTTGGCTATGCAGCTTCTCACACTACGCAGCCTCCATGAATTAAAGAGCCTTTTTCTGCAGCCAGTCTCCAGAGGTGCTCTGCAATGCAACAGAGTCCACCGTAGGTACACGACCCTTACATGTACATTCTTGTGCAACAACCCAGCTGGTTTGACCCCCAGGAGGTGTGAAACTCACCTCACTGCGAGCAGTTTGAGGACAGACCTCACACCCTAGTCTCTATCATTAACAGCAGTTCGACAGAAAGCAAATGCAGATCTAATAGGGAAACCGTGCGGAAACCCATGCCCTTTCAGGAGCAAAGGGCCACAGCGTTCTCTTGGTCTCAGAGCTCCAAACACATGACGCTTAGAGATAAATACCTTCCACAAAATAAAGGGAGAACTTGCAAAAATGATCCAGACTCATTTCTGCTCAAACATCTATGCAAATTCTCTGTTTTACTGAGGGGTCCCCCAGCTAAAACTGCCCCCAGAGCCAGGCTCCTCTTGCTGCATTGGGATGGAATACGTTGCTTTCTCAATCATACAGTGGTATGCAAATGTTGCATATAAAAATCAAGTCACAGGTTGCTTGACAGTCATTTTTGTTAGAAAATAGCCCCACAGATACTTACCATCTTTGCCCTGAAGGATGCAGGGATGACACTCTGATTGGAGAGGCGGAGAGTTCGGGAAGCATCTTGTATAACTTGGATACTGCCAAAATTTATCTTACTTGGATGCACATAGACAACTGGTCCTTCTCCAGTGCTCACTAAATGGATTTTCTGCTCCAGAAAGAGGGTAGGAAAGATCAAAAAAAAACAACAGAGAAAGTTTAAAATGATTAGACAGCTCTAAGGGTACTCCTAGACTGGGGGATAATTATGGCTGTTTGAAGTTTTTTCAGTGTTGTAAAACCGAAACAGAAGGCCTGGAGCAAGTGTGGGATCTGGACTGATCCCATCTGAAAGCCACAAGCTCCCGTTATCAGGGGATAAAGAAATCCTGTTTCCCGTGTTTGGTTTTTCACACCTCCTCCACACTGTTAACTCTCCTTCCTCTACCTTGTGCCTGCTCCCACTCCTTTTACTGCTCAGTCTTGCCCCAGACCACCCTCCCTGACTTCTGCTGCTGCACAGCACACTTGGACAGTGACTTTAGTCCCAAAGCTACACCTGTGAAAGCCAGCACAAGTCAGAGGCAAAGCAGGCCCTTTAGAGTAGAGATCACGCAAGTTAGTCGCCTCTGATTTGCACATACGTGTATTCCTGGTATTATGTGGATAATGGGCATTAATTATTAATTACATCATTCAAGCAGTATTGTTTTCTTTTGACAGTCTGAGACCCAAAAGTTCTGTTCTTGCAGAACTGGCACAGACTATTGGAGGAGGAATGTGGATCCCTTGGCTAAACCACCTCCTCACATCATTAAAAACATTCAGGAGGCATTCAGGAGATTTAGCAGCATCATTTCCACTTGTTTTATTAAAAGTCTAAATCCCTGTAACTACTTTCAAAATGTCAGCCTTTCTTTGTTACAGAAAGCTTAAGGTTCCCAGGAACCCTCTGACATCCTCTTTCATGCCCAGAGAGAGGAGAAGACGTTTTGAAACAGCTGCTTCAAAAGTTGATATCATTTTAAATTAAAGTTTAATTAACTATATTTGTTCTCGATTTCAGCTAGATGAAGCCAGGACACTACAGACAACAGTCTCTTGCCTACATTTTGTTGTCATTGCTGCTGTTGTGTATGCCTGAATGTGAACATCATCTTTCAGGAGGCTTTAGTCCAGGAATGCTTTGCCTCATCCATTTCCAAACTTAGTAGAAAAAAGAGTCTCTGTGCTCCAGGTGCAAGCGGTGCGGAGACTCATGAGTCTTTGGCTGGGGCTCTTGGCAAAGAGGTATGATGGATGTTTCTCAGAGTGATGGGCCTGACTTTCAGCATGGCCTCTCACACAGCGCTTGCTTTATCAGGATTCAGGGACGTCCCTGCGTGCTCCTGAACAAAAGGCCTAACGAAGCACCAGTGATGTTCATCTAACAGCACAGCAGAGTACGAGACCCAGGGGTTGTTCTGGGCTTCAGACTGGCCTTCTTATCCCGTCTGACCTACCGTAATTAAATGCTGTGTCAGACACTTAGATTACCACCTAGGATGATACATCCTTCCTCTTCTCTAGGTGAAGGGAAGTGGCTGCAAGTATACTTGAAATTACAAGACCTCCTGACCTTGTTAATGTATAGAAACCAGTAAAGTAGGACGTTTAGTTTTAACGTTAACCATCACTTGTGTTTCACTAGCTTTTATTTTTCTCGTATTTTACTGCAATGTATATAATTTCATTTATACTCTTTTCCTACCTACCCTCTGACATCTTACCCACTTGTAAAACATCTTGAAACCTGTAACTCCTTGTCTAGTGGAGATAAAACAGGCCTTGCACAGTCTGGCAAACTCCCTGAGTACATCCCTGATAACAGGGACCTAAAAATGCAAGACAAGCGCCTGAGAAGACGCCAGTGTCAAGAAAAGCGACTGGAAGCTGGTTTAAACCAACCCCCTCAAAACAAACAGGAGCCGAAGGAGGGATGAGGTCACTCCATGACCATGTACGGACATGGGAAACCTAAAGTTCAGCTAGCAGACAGTGTGAGGAAGATGATGTGGACCACCAAGGGGGGGAGAAGACCCTCACTCTATTTTTACTACGCACGCTCAGACTATGTAAATGAATTCTAAGAACCCATTAGCACAAGACTGTCTTTTCTAGGAAGCTGATGCATGTGTATGCTTTTTGTGTATATTAGTCAGAGAGTTTTGTTAGTAAGTGTGGCACTCATGGTGGAGCGATCCCCAGCGCTGCCCAGCTGCGAATAAAGAATCCCTGCTGAACAGTTATACTCAGTTCTGACTGTGGAGTGAAGCTCTTTGTTTCACAGGCATTAGCTGTTGCGTATGCCACAAACCCCTTCTTTCCTTGTCCACACCAGCATATATTACAAGTTCTTGCTTTCCCGGGAAGGATCCCCGGAATTAGCAACCCTGCCTTACGCTTCACAGCCCACCAAGATGAGTCGCACAAAGGCCCACGTCCCCTGGAACTCACCAGAGGGGATTCTTCACTCCCAAACACTGCAACATGAGCAACAGTGTCCTGCTTTCCTGTCACCTGGGCCTCCAGGGTCAATGGGACCTCCACTGAGCCGCGAGGCTGGACAATCCCCCACGGCACGGGGCTGGAGTACCACACAGAAGCGTCCTCCTTGTGTTCCTGTAAGGGACAGAGTCAAATGCAACACACAGGAGTGACCTTTGAGGAAACTTTGAACTCCTCAACATCTACACAATGGCAATTCACACACATTTTCAAAAATCCCCAGGAGAAAGCAGAAAGGTACAAAGCAAGATGCAAGACTTGTATGGGCTTAGCGTCCTCAGGGGGCCAAAAGCTGCTGCACCCACAAACACCCACTCCTGTGCTGGCAGCCTCCTTGAAGCAGCTTTTCACAACCCTCTACGTTCTCCTGCATGAAAGCACCCCAAAGACTAGAATACAAACTGCTTCCTAAAGAGTTTAAACTGCTTCCTGAAGTTTATATTCAGGTAGGTTCCTATTTAACTGCTTCCTGAAGTTTATATTCAGGTAGCTTCCTCTTCTCAGCAACCTTTAGGTTTGAATATAAACCAGCAAGGTCTTATCCAAAACCCTTTTTTCCCTGATAAACCCCTTGATAACATCTGAGGGCAGGAGGTGGATGCAATGCCAAACCTGAGGGAGAACCCTGTAGCAGCCTGGAAGATCGCTGTCGTTCACAAGGGTCAGCATCTGCTGATAGGGGAATTTTAGAAAGCACCGTCCAAACATCACGACGGGGTTGAGCGCTCGCAGTGGAGGAACCACGCATCTAGGCAAAGAGATGACCAAGAGGGAATTAGAGATACCGAGAGAATGTAGAGGTCGTTTACTCCCCAAGTAGTGTGAAATAGAGCATAACACATTTGTCAAATAGACACTTAATACCCCTACAGCGATAAATCGCCTTTAACTTCTTCTGACTCAACCACCTCCTGTAAAGGTGGGGCAAAACCCTGGGACTCAGCCTCGCCAAGTGCCCAGGTAGCACATAGTGCCCTGTCCCAGAGCTGCCTGATCAGCTCTGCCCGCTCTTTGCCCCAGGAGGCTTGCAAGGACCCTCCCAACAGTCCCAGCAAGGCGTGAGCTCTGGGGGAGCCTTCCCACCGAGGACCAGCGCTCACCAAGGCGCAAAGAGCACAAGACTCCAGTGTCTCAGTGAAAACGACTCCCTCCTCTCCCACACCGCTGTTGCCCTGCCTGAGAACTCAGCTCTTTGCCCCAGCGAGGGAGGGCACAAGCCACCCCCTGCCTTAGGCAGTGGGGGATCACCCTCTCCCAGCTCCTGCACCCCCACGGCTCCATGCACTGTCTGTCCCCATTTGCACTTGTTTTACAAAACTGCAGCCCAGGCACTGACTGGATGACTCTGCCTGGGAGAGGGAACAGCACAGTGAACTCATCCCTCTTGTAATTAAACCGACACCCACTGCAGCACAACAGCATTGAACCTGGATGCAGCAAGAACAACTTTTGGCTTCAGTCTGAGAACATTAATGCTCAAAAGAACCAGAGGGAAGCAGAGAAACCTGAGCTCACCTTCCACATCAAGGACTATTTTCCCCTTCATAAGATCGTGCTTTGAGCTTTCCCTCACCAGTCCTGCCATAAGCCCCTTTCCCATTCGCATGCACCTTCGTTAACTGACCCAGACACCAGCTCTCAGCAGGCTGCTCACTGCGGCCCAAATGAATGTTGTAGTTTGGTTGCAACCCAGCACAAGCCCACCACTTGCAGGAAGGAGGAAAGATGGCCCTTTGGAAATTTATTACACCTCAAGCACCAAAAAACAGGCCCATAATGAATATAATTACTGTTCCCCTTAGAAAAAGGCTCAGGGCCATGCCTGTCCGCGGAGCACAGGTGCTGCTTTCAGAACACTGCTGGTCTCACACCTAGCTGGGCAGAACTAGCTCATTAAGCAACACTTGTCATTTGGAGATGCAGCCAGCAAACCACGTGCAAGGCAGCGTGGTGCTGGATGCACGAGGAGAGACGACGAGCTGCAAGGAAAGCGCCGATACCTGGCTGTGAGGAGCAGCGCCGACACCGCCTTGCCAACACCGCACACGTCCACCACCAGTGCCAGCTCGTAGCTCTTCACAGTGTTGGAACACAGGGTGACCTGGGGGAAGAGAAGAGCATCAAACACTTCATCACTCCCAAAAGCCATCGTCCACGTGTGCTGTCCTCCGGTTCTCGTTCCACGGGCAGGAAAGGGAGGATTTTGCCCTAACTCTTCTGCTGGTCCATGTACAGAGCACAGTTGCTGGGAGTAACAAAAGCCTTCTGACAAATCTGCTTTGTTAAATACACCTTGCACTTACCAGGGCATACGTAAGCACGATTAGATTAATGCTCTACTCACCACTGTATTAAAATTAAGGGACTAATTTTTAATCTCAACTACAACAGCATAAATGCAGAGGCAATCTGTTGACTTCAACATTCAGCTTTACGTTGGGAAGCTGAGGGCAAAATGCAGCCCAGCAGGTGCTGTGCAGTTCATGGCTGCCAGAGCTTTTCCAGTCCCCACTGGAGATCACCGCAGTGAATACAACTCATTCTGCTCATCAGGAGAGGAGAAATAAGACCGGGAAGAAAAGCAAACTGCTTTATACAATGACATCTCTCTTTTTAAGAGCCGCCTTCTGTCCTCATCCTTCCTCTGCCCACTTTAAATCAAAAAAACTGCTCAAAGCAGCTCTCAAAAACATATGAATGGCTTCTGTCCTTGACCATATGGTACATGATCTTCAGCTTACGATTTTGGAAACAAAGCAGTGGTCCTTCAGAAAAGCCCCAGAGTAACGCAGCTAACAAAAGCCTAACACTAGTGCAGGTATCTTACCCGCGTTACGCTCAAAGCTAGCGGTGCTAAAGCCCTCTCATCCCTCAGAGAAGCTCCAGCTCCGCCCGCCGAGCACGTATGGCCGGACTCTTCCCATACCTGGATGTCCAGGAATCCCAGGGGGCGGACGGTCCCTCTGCGGGGCTTTATGGTAAATTCGGTTGGCCTGAGGCGAGGTTGGGCTCCCTTTCTCCGGCGTAGGCAAGTGTTGTCTGACATCTGAACAGAACTGCTGACACTGGGCTCTCCCAAGCCGTCCCCAGGAATGCGAAGGTTGAAGGTCAGGGGCACCAAGGAGGTGTTAGTGAGGCGACATGACAAGGTGTGAGGAAAGCCTGGGAAAATGACACAAATATGAATTTATGCACCAACTGTCCTGTGATTTCTGGTGTGAATAGCCTGTTATGATAAAACTGGGTTTGGAGTTCAGCTCTTTTCAATCTGAAGTACAGCTAACTGAGAAGCTACGCAAGGAATTAATTGTCACTTAAGTTCCCTTTTACGCTGATGACAGAGATTGCTTCCTTGGAAATGCCCACTCTTAGCGATGCTGAACACCACAAGTTTCTCTCTCTCTAACTGTGAGGAGCTCTCTCACCTGCCCCCAAACCAGCACCAATTAGTTCGCACTTACGAGTGTCCATCCAGACAGACCATTTATTCTGAAAATTCAACCCGTAAAATGCCCTGTGAACTCTGCCAACACTCCTACAGTTTTCAGTATATAAAGTCATCGAGGAGAAGCTACGGTAAAAGAAAGGAAGGATGAAATTGGGAACGACAGCATGATGCAAAGCACTCTAACGCAGTTTCTCTAGGCAGGATCCTTAAGGCATCTCCTGTCTGGGGCTACCAGACTGAGCACATGACAACTCCCAGCCCACCGCACTGGAGGCAAACCTGATGCTTGCTCAGAAATCAGCAGGAGCCATGTTCCACCTTCCCTAACGAATGGGACATGGCTTCCACACTGCACACTGGCCCGCAAAGGTCGACATCACTTTAGCTGTGATACTCGCCTTCCCTCATGGAAAACCAGTGACACAACCACACCTGGTGGGGTGTTCTGCAGAGACCTGCTCTGGCGTGGACATCTGGCTTGGCTGGCCAGCTCTGTGAGAAGGAGACATCTCCCGTGGCCTGCTTACCAAGCGTCGTTTGAATACAGACGGGGAGGAAAACCAACTGCAGCCACAGCAGAGAGTTTCTCCATGTCCAACAACAGTGACCACTGCCCACCTCCAGCAGTTACTCCAGCAGGGAGGCAGGAGGGGCACAAAAAGGACAAACACAGACTTCACAGTCCCAAACAAGACCAAAGTCGCCAGACACAGGTCAACAGTCAGCAGCACAGTTAAAAGAAGCAAAAATACAATAGCTGCCTTCAGCTGAAAAGGCCTTATTAATGAAATGAGATTAAGGAGGATGAATCTCCTATTACATAACCACATTTCTGCCTGGTGTGTTTCTTGTTGTTTTATTCAAAAGAAAATAAAGAAGTGGCAGAGTGGTGATGGAGGGAGGGGGAGAAGTGGCTCAGGAAAGGTAATGAGTCTTCTTAAAAAGTCCATGAACAGCTTGAAAACACAGAGGCATCCTGGGCACAGAATGATAATGGCCCTTCAGTCAATCCACAATTGATTTCACATTTAAACTGCAGATCATCTCAGTAAAAAGCCTTTTGTGAGACTGAGATGGAGAACCAGAATCTGCGATTCAATGGAGACGCTCTGGATGCTCAGCCCCCGGCTCTGTCAGCAGAGCTGGGCTTGTGGTGGGGAAGGAGGAGCCCATGATCCGAGGACATCAGTGACTGATTCAGAGCTACTGCTTGGGCATGTGACCTGGTGGGTGACAACGAGGGGCCCTCACAGCGTTAATTAACATCTCGCACTGAAGGTCAGGCAGGTAAATGGTATCCTTGCCTTGCAACAGGAACATTTACCCAGAGCAGCTACAGGCCAGTACGTGGCTTAAACTCCCTTCTGCTGCAGTCCCGTCCCCATGGCCCTTCTGGGACAAGGACTTTCACAGTCATTCTGCTGCCAAGGATTGGGAGATTGGGGCTGAACAGACTACGAGGACACCAGAAATTACTGACTTTCTATTCCTTTGGTCCTATTTGATCTCACGATGGCACAAGACCACCTAAGCAACCAGCAGCCCTGGCTTTAACACCCTGAAGGCTGCTATGGAGGAACACAAGTGACAGATGATCTTATGTTAAAGTGCTCCATTTTGGTAATTCACGGAGCTCTCAACCCATGGCCCAAGCCCAGGGCACACTCACCAAAGGAGACATCACCGAAGTGGAGGGCGGGGACGTCGAAATGAAAAGTCGGTCCAATGACACAGCCCCTGCAAGGACAAAGACAGGCAGAGGAGGTGTTGGCTCGGTTAGAGAGAATGGCAAAGTGTTCACCTTTCCTTACCGCTCAGGTGGGTAAAAGCTGCTCTCGGAACCACGGTGGGCTTCAAATCAACCTGTCACCCCTGTGCTCAGCACAGCACCCATGTGGACAGCAGGCAGCCAAAGCAAAGTGGTCAGCAGCCAACAGCTGCTGCTGAGGCTCAGGGCACCACGGCAGGGTGTGCCCCCACGCTGCTGCTGGCCCCATGAAGGTCCCTGAACAAGTGATGGCTCTGTGCCTCGGTTTGCCCACCCGTAATGTGATGGACAGAGGTGTCCACACAAAAGGGGACTCATTGTAACCAGCCTTCCCAACCACAGGTTCCCTGCTTTGGTATTTCTTAGCTGGAACTGGTGTTTCCATGGAGTATATGAACACCTTCCTCAGAAGACCTGATCCACACAATCATTACACATGCAGGACTTTGGGGCATGAATCCAGGGGAGCCCCAACATCCATTGAGAAGAGCAGCAACAGTTCTACACAGCGGACAGTTGAATCTTGGAGGGAAGTATCAGCTTGTCACCAGTGCACCAGCTGACACATCCAAGAGCAACAGTCTTAAACCGCCGAACACGGGTGTCCTGAACCCACCACACCACCTCGCCCATCCTTAAACTCAGCAGACAGGCTCCAAACTCCAAAACTCACTCACATCCACTGAAATCAGTACTTGAAGCTGCACAACATTCAGTAATTGACTTCATGGTTGATGACAATCAATGTCAGCTCTGCCTCAGTTAAAAATCAAGGGCCACAGTGAACAGTGCCTTCTCATTTTATTCACAGGACTGACACTGTCATTGTCCACATGTTCTGCACATGAACAGACCCCAGCATCCCGCAGGAGGGACCTGCGTCCATCCGTGCTGTCCCATTTCCAGCATCCCTTTCCAAACACCAAAGAAACAAGCATCCAGCACCTCGTAAGGTTGGTTTCTAAGTAACGAATAATCACCTATGGTCTTGGCACCTTCTGACTGCACAGTCAAAGAGCACTCAAAAACTGACTTTCAGGAGTTTCAATCCAACACTACTTCTTGATTCTTGCAGCTGAATCAGCTCCTAAGAATGAGTCAGGTACCAAATCCCTGCTGATGGTGAAGTTCCTTCTCCAGGGACCTCACACAACCAGACTTGACCTCCCAAGCCCTAACAGCTTACTCTAGACGGAGCAAAGGGAGCAGACACGCTTTTCGTCACAGCATTTGCCAGGAGACGATGGAAAACTACCTCCAAACCAGCCACGACTGGGGATGACACCAGGAAACTGCCAAGGATGAGCCTTGCCAGGCAAGTGGGGAAATGACTGCCATATCTGCTGAGTGCACCGGATCTGTGCTCTAGGAAGTTAAACTGGAATGACTGCCCAGAAGGCTCAGCCAAGGAGCCAACCCAGAGCTGATAACAGTACAGCTTGCAAGAGAATGGGGGAAAAGGCAGTGGTTTTGGCAACACCTGTGTTTTACAGTAGCATTAAGTAATGCATGCGTGAAGGGAGATCAGGGTCCTCGCAAAGTAGGAAGGATAACACAAGGCGGGAGAGGAACTGCTTGAACTCTCATCCCCGTTCCTTCCTTTGCAGCCCAGTGTCCCACCAGCCAGCTCGCCTCTGTTCAAAAGAACCAGAAGCTTTTCTCCATGGAGGACGAAATCCAGTGCACAAAACCTTCCGAAGAGGGAGGCTCAGCTGGAGCTGGTGGGTGGACATCTCAAGGGCATTTGAAAACAAACAGCTTGAGCTGTGGGGCTGGAGAATGACAGAAGGGCTGGAGAGGGATCCTTGAAAAAGGCAAGACAGAGCTCAAGGAGGCAGATGCCATCTCAGGGAGGAGAGGACTGCAATGGGAATTGCTGCTGAGGGACAGCTGCATGGGAGCAGGCGGGTGTGCTGCGGTGCCATCAGATGGGCTGCATAGGAGCCACCATCCAGGGAGGAGGAGTACAAGGATGGGGAAGAAATAAATAAAAAAGGACCAGCAATCCTCTTTCACTGAGACAGAAGGTCTGCACTGAGCCCAGGGGGGTGCTGGCCAAACAGGGCAGAGAGTGGCCACAGAGAAGGGGAGGGCGTGCTGGGCACTGGGAGCCAGGGCATCACTGGGGAAAAAAGGACCACTTCATTTGGCTGTGGGGAAGCCAAAACACAACCGTCCCTCTGACAGCTCCTTCCTTCCTTCCCCAGGAGCAAGGCCACTGCGGGGCAGAGGCAGCAGTACTGTATTCTACCTGTGATAAGTGCAGCCTTACCAGCAAAACCTGCCCTTGCTCAAGGAGAAAGCTGCTCATGCAATAACACCCCGTGACCAATTTGGGGGAGGGACAGAGAAGAATAAATTATTTGATTGTGAAATGTTCCCTCTTGATTTCCAAAAAAAGCAGCGCTTTCCCTCCAAACACAAAGCCAACGTAATTGTTTCTCTACTGACGTCAACAGACCTACTCACCACTCTTCTCTTGCAAAGTAATACCCTTTTTGTTCTTTTTTATCCATTTCCCTCACCTTATTGGTAAAGTCGACCGCAGATTCCTCCCATTGCTTTATTGCCTTTGTCTAGTGCCTCCCAGCAGCACCAGCCCAGGAAGCTGGTTGCCGAGGAGGCACAGCCAGCCCCACAGCTCCAGAGCACCCAGCACCAGCCTTCCTGCCTACACCATGTCATCCCACCAGCCCGTCGTTAAAGACCAGCTGGGACAAGTTTGCATGCTGCTGCAGTCCTGAGAAGTGAGCTTTGCCTCTCCTGTCATCAGCTTTTTTTCCCCCTTCTCCTCTTTGCTTGGTGAGGATTATCTTTTGCCGTGGCACCAGCCCACGGGATGATGCCCGAGTCCGTGTGACAGCACCTGCCGCAGAGCTTCCCATCTCCCGCGTCAGCACTGCTCTGGCTGCAGAGAGGAGGTACCACAGCGCTGGCTGCACAAGAGGATAGCTTGTCCCAACCCATGAGCATGAGAGGTGATGCTGAGACTGCTGCTACCCATTTGGGATGGATTATTAACAGGATTTTAAAAACACTGCCTCTCTGCAGTCACCCAGGCTGGCCCATCCCCAAAGCCCTGCTGGCCTTGCTGTGTGTTCAGGGGCGGTGGCCCAGACCATCTACCGCCCAAAGCTGATGCCATCCTGCTGTCTGCCGTGGCCCAAGGGCGAATGAGCTACCTGTAGGAAGGAGTCACTCCAGTTCCTGGGTACCCGGACTGGGCAGCAGGCATCTCCACACCTTTCCTGTACCACCTCCAGTCAAACTGTTTTCCAGCATGGGTAGTCCCTTAAAGCCCCGGGGCCCTCACACAGAGACATGTGAGAACCTACTGCTGCCAAATTCTGTGCAAACAGCGTCCTGGAAAGTCACAGAGCCACCCACCTCAACCACGAAGGCAAAGCTGCTTCCCAGAGGAACCCAAGACTTTGAAAGTTAAACTGGGTATTGAGAGCACAGGAGTCATGGTCACAGGTGGCAGCAGGTCGAGGGAGCTGATCCTGCCCCTCTACTCCACTCTGGTGAGACCCCCCCTGCAGTGCTGTGTCCAGCTCTGGGGTTCTCAGCACACAAAAGACATGGACCTGTTGGAGCGGGTCCAGAGGAGGCCACAAGAATGATCAGAGGGATGGAACACCTTTCCTGTGAGGACAGGCCCAGAGAGTTGGGGTTGTTCATCCTGGGGAAGAGAAGGCTCTGGAGAGACCTTACTGTGGCCTTTCAATACTTCAGGGGGGCTTATAAGAAAGATTTGAACTGGATTTTTAGTAGGACTTGTCATAATAAGAGAAGGGGTAATGGTTTTAAACTTAAAGAGGGAAGATTCAGACTAGTTATAAAGGAAAAAATATTTTACAGTGAGGGTGGTAAGACACTGGCACAGGTTGCCCAGAGCAGTGGTAGATGCCCCATCCCTGGAAACATCCAAGGTCAGGTTGGACGGGGCTCTGAACAACCTGATCGAGTCGATGACGTCCCTGCGCATTGCAGAGGGGTTGGACTAAATGACCTTTAAAGGTCCCTTCCAACACAAACTATTCTACAATTCTATGATTTCCTCTCACAGACAATTACACTTCATTTGCTGCTGCAACTGCAAGGTTCAAACTGAAGTTAAGATTAAAAAGCCCTGGCTCTTAGTGTGGGGATGCTAGGATCCGAGCCAAGACTAAGACCTTAGACAACACCTTTTTTTCTCTGTTTCATCCTAAAATGAGGTAGGTGGGAGATGATTACCCAGAGACAGCTACAGACGTGCCCACCAAGCTCCTATAACCCTCCTCACCTGATAGTCAAGGTCACAGGCTCAGGGGATCCGTTCACACTGAACCTGAATTCTTCTGTGAACTCCCCCAGGATGGTGGAACTGAATGAGATCCGGATGACTTGCAGCCCATCCGGCAAAATGATGCCCTCCTGGGGGAGGAAGGTGAAGCAGGAGCCCAGAGCTGTAGCTGGAGGGACCAAGTTGAAGACAGCATCGATGGCTCCTTTGTTAAACAGCACCACCTGCAGCAGCAAGAAAGCAAAATGGAAATACATAAGGAATCTTCCTTTCTTACAGAAGGCTGATTTGTCTTCTGATTAAGCAATTAACGTCTGTAAAAAGCAGAAGATGCTGTGTGCTGCTGCTTGGCAGAAGCCAAAGAAAATGCAACAGGACAAGTTCTGCCTTTGGGTTTTTCATGCAAAGCAGTGACAGCTTCATAGAAACAGTCACTCGGGGTTTATTCCACTGACACAGAGCAGCCCACTTCGACTTGCAGTGCAGAGGAGCTGCTCAGCATCACCAAGTCGATTCAGACCTGTCCCTAAGAGCAAGGAAGGGCAGTTGCAGCATTACTAGTGAATCATCACACAACTGATTCTGCTCCCGACGAGTCCGATCCTGCCGAGGGCAGAACACGTTGCAGCCAACAAGTTTACTGCACGTAGAAGACACCTCAGGGCAGCACTATAGCCAACTTCAGAAGCACTCCCCAACTCTGCTATGGTATGTAATTTAGTTTTCTCATTTTTTCTTTAATGGGATACTTTCTTAGTCTTTGCTCAAGCAGACGTGTCAGGAAAGGATGAGCGTGTGGTGCACAGCAGCTCCATCTATTCCAAAGAATTTCTCTTTCCTAAATATTCACAGCCACCATCTAAGACTTTACCATTATCAGAATAAACTGCAAATTTAGAACTAAGCTGTATTTTGTTGAACACTTGAGAGATCTACTGCCTCGATCAAGTGACACAATCCCGCAGCACTTGTTGAGAGTCAGCTCTTCTCATGTTGGGCGAGAAATGCCCACAGCTGCTGCGAGTACCAGCACGCTGTCAGGCACCAACAAACCCACCCGAAGCAAAGCGGTAAAGGTTCTGATTGCTGCAGGGTGAAATCCTGCCATTTCCATGGACTTAACTATCTGCTTTGGATTTCTTTTCCCTAACTTTTGTCCTTGTAAAACCTGGTAGAAAAATTGAAACAGAAGCAGAGACATGTCCCTTATTTTTTAATTTTGCAGCTGCTGTTAAAAATATTCACGTATTCAAGCTCTGCAAGGGTAACCTGAAAACTACTCTCTCCTCTCTTGTCTTTTACACCTCAGTTACAAATTGCACTTAGGGATCCAACGCTGAGCTGAGGTTTACCTCCAGTCTAGCTGCTTAGTACAGCACTAACATCTACTTAGTCACATTTTCTCAAGTCATGAAAATAATAAAATGGTAATCAATAAAGTATCACCATTACAAATGCATAGAGAGCACAATATTTTGGTAAGAAAACACCTTAATGTGTCCTTCCCTGCCACAGTCAAGCTTTCGAAAGTATTGCCTCATTTTCTACCTCTTTCAGTTGCCCTATCTTATTTTTTTGCAGAAGACTTGACACCACTGGCAGGGGGAGGCAAATATGTAGAAAATTCCTTTGCTTCATTTCCAGAAATGCTTTGCTCTTCATAGAGATGCAGCAAATCTGAAGAGTGGCGAGAGACTGGTCAGCAAGGGAAAGCACTCCCAGTCCCGTTGCAGGACACAGCTCTGAGCCAGGAGGCTGGACAGCTTTCCTCCAACTCCCAGGAACCGGCAGCACGCACTTAACCGAAAACTGGCTGCAGTGGACTGGAGTTCAAACACAGTAAATTTGTTCCAGCTGCTTTTTAACAGCCCGGGTACAAAGGTGCATTGCATCCAGGGCTGGAACAAAAGCATCTGAATATTTATCTTTTTGTCCCAGTGCTGCTTTCATGTGTCAAGGGGGTATTTTTTCACATGAAGCCTCCCAGCTGATCTCCAAGGAAGGTTGCCAAAAAGCAGGGAGTAAGACTTCACAAACAACATATGCACCTTTCAGATCCCATCAGAACTATCCAGATTCTGGGAAAACCCCCGAATTTGACTAGTATGTCAAATACTCCCTGCTCACAATGACCCGAGTTGCCAGAAATCCCACAGGTCCACGAGGCTCACTGCTGCCCTGGGAGCCATCAGGATCCCCCCCAGCCCCTCAGAATCCCGACTGCTCACCTCATAGCTGTGCTCCAATCCAACAAAAACCTTCCCGATGTCCAGCTGCTCAAAGCTGAAGCGGAGCCGAGGCCCTATGCCTTTCCCTTTGATGCGCAGGGGCAGCCTGGTCTCGCGGCCTGGGGAGAGATTTCCACTTCAGTACAGTAATTCCCTCTGTTGTCCTGGACTGTCCAGGCTGCCTCAGTGCTAGTCCCTGACTCGGGGCTGGATGGGACCAACTCTAGGTGCTCCAGGAGGAGATACAGGACTCTTCCCTTCCCTCAAGAGATATGCCTTGGGGCTGGCTTCTAATTTCTAACCAACCCCTCGGGCTGGTTTCTCATTTAGCCATCAGTTTGCACCCTGAAAAAGCGATGCTGAGTTTAAAACACAATCTCTGAATTTCTTCCCATGTGCTTAGATGAGCTCTGAAATCCATTCAGTGAAGGCACAAAGCTCATGAAACAGAACTGAAGATAAAAATACGCCATCTATACTGATGCAATCGGAGACAAGAGCACAGGAGCCGAGAAGTACGAGCCCAGGCAAGGCGAAGCTCCCTGCTAACAGCGGTATGCACGTCTGAGAGCTGCCTCCAGCAGGCAGAGCGTCTCAGCCACTGCCCGTGCCTGACACACAGCTCCGTGCCCGGGGCTCCAGGGCTCACCTCCTGCAGCGGCACCTAAATTAGACAGGGCTTTGTGATCTCCAGAGAGAAGCACTCACCTATGCCCACCATGATACCGAGAGCTCAGCTTTGTAAAGACACCTTACCTGAAGCACGCTGAACAGTTATGGAAAACCTCACTGCTGAGGTCAGAGAAGCCATAAACATACTGCTAATACACACACCCCTTGCTGCAAAGGAACTGAGACTGCAAGGCTTATAGCTAAACTCTAAGATGCTCATTTTCTTCCATAAGCCTGCTAAGATGACAGTGTGGGATCTTTGTCTGAAGGATGCTCTGACCCACTGGAGCAGCCTCAAGTGCCTGAATCCTGGCCACTGTAGCTCTTTGGCCTCTACAGGCACCTGGCAGCAGAGCAAATGCTGGCAAACCCACGGCATGAAAACTTATCCCTTCACTGCCTTGGTTGTTCTGGGATCGGTGACCCAGGCTTGTAGCCACACATCCTGAGGGCTGGCCTTGGACACGAGACCACCTGGAAACCACAGGGACAGTGGGCACGTGCCAGCACCCTGCTGACCACTGACCCTTCCTACCAACTACACGAGAACCGAGTGGGCTGCAAGACTACTTGCGCCTCCACTGTGGGCAACAGAAGCAGGAGAAAGGAGCCGTACCTGAGATGTCGCAGTAGACCGTTTGTTGATAGACTCTGGCTTCTCGGGGTCTAAAGATCACATTAATTTCAGCTGAGGAATTTGGCCAGATATCTCCCTCCTGAAACAGAAGGAGACAGCAAACCATTTATCTTCAAACGTCACATTTCTTGTTTTCAACCACAGCCCTGTAGCCTTTGTTTAGAGCATCAATGAAGAGCAGGGAACAAGCAACACTTATCAACAAAATTTATGGGAGTTTGGAAGCAGCTGCAAAAAAGCTTTCTAAGTCTCTTACCTTTACTGGCATCTGGTAGAGGCGTTTTGTTAAATTAGGGCTATAACGAAGCAACCAAACTGGCTCACACTCCAGTAGCACCTCAGGAGCCAGCGGTCTGCCTGGGCTACGTGTTCTCTATAGGATGGCAGTTGAGTCAGAGCATGGAGAACCACCATGGATGGTAAACAGGACAGATGTAAAACTACGCAGTGCTGTGAACATGGTATTGCAACACTTCTGGCCTCAGACAGGCTGCAACTGGCAGGTGGCATAAAATACAGACGGTGGATGTATGATGGTACAGCACAACCACTCCAGCTGTCGTACCCTGGCTTTGCTACAGCATAAAGCAAGGTGATACGGGAGGGGATGGCACACCGTGACTCACAGCCACACAAATGGTCTCTCTGCAAGAGCCCAACCGTAAATACATGCAGATCCTATTTCTCCCTCAGCCCCTAAATAATGAGAATCTGCTACATCTCCACCAGTTTGAGTAAGAAAAAGCTGGTCTTGAAAAGCTGGGCACCACCAACTGCTGGCCAAATCACCTGCTTTGCTTTGCAGAGGGGGAAGGCAATGGAAGGAAATCACTGCTCAAAGCAGTCAAAGAAACAAAAGGCAGAGCTGTTAACAGAAGTACTAAAATGACACTCAAAGTGCATCCTGTCAGCTCAGGGCACTTAGGAGAAAGGCAGTGCCAAAGCCAACATCTGCCTCTTTCCATAAATAACTGAACCCACAGGGAGCTGTGGGATGGACCACGGCTCCCACTGGAGATGGTGCCTTCCGCCAAAAACCAAAGCGCTCTGCAGTAGCCTCTCATCTGGATGGGGAACAGCTTGGTTCCCCAGCTGAGGTGCAGATTTGCAGCAACAAACAACACTGTTACCTCCTGGCCCAACCTCTGGATCAACAACAGTAGCACCTTCGTAACCTGGACATCTTGAAGACCACCTCCATCAACTCAGAGCTCACACGTGACACTGAGCAGTCACCACCAGGCAAGGACAGGACAGCGATGACTTGTCAAGGTCAGTGTAACAGTAACAAGTCCTCGTCCTCCCTCTCCTCTGGTTGCCATTTCCAAGGGGTCAGCTCCCACGGGTCTGCAATGTGACTTACAGCCGAGCTGTGGCGGGGAGGATGCAGCAAACAGCAAGGACTTTGTCCTTTGGCAGCCACCTGGGCCTCCATCACAGCTGCCTCTGCTGACATACCATGTGTAGATGCAAAAATAAACCAAATTTGAGATGTGCTCAGAAAGTCAGAGCTGTGTATCAGCTTGTTTCCCATAGGCTTGGACAACTGCTCAAAATGTTCTCGGTCACATGGTAATTCCAAAATCATGCCTCCTCTTTTTTGTTGTTATTTTCATCAGCGAGTTAACCCTATACAGACTGAAGTGACCTGCTGCAGCTTCTACAGATTGCAGCACCTGAAAATACTGGCAGCTAATGGTCCACTGACACAGCAAAGCTTCTGCACAAACCCTGCAAAGCCATCCCACCCAGAAAGCGTTTCCAAGATTACTCTCCCTCCACCAGCTTCTTAACCTCTGGAAGCAATTATTTCCTCCAGTCACCTGTTACAAGGGTTTCATTATTTCTGTGGGGAGCTCCCACACATCACGGGTGAGAGGTGGGAAGAAGAGAGCAGCCACTTTTGGCCAGAAGGTCTGAGGCAGCAAGGTCCCATCTCTGGGGGGCCTCTCCAGCAGATTTACATGGCAGTGCAAGAAGGGTGTCTGCCCAAGCTAGAAGTTACAGGGCTGTCACTGGAGAGAAGGCTGTGGAAGCCAGCAGCAGTGGATTTTTAGATTCTACATTTGATAAAGAGGAGAAAACACTACCATTTGATGTAAAGACACCCATATGCCAGGGGGAAAGACAGGCACGAGTAAAACTGAATGTGAACCTGGCTGTTCCATAAATAATGGAATTAATGGAAATCAAAAGGTTGATAATGCTGGACAATACAGAAGGGGAGAGACTCATGCAGTAGCCCACTTATATTCAGTCCTAGAGCAAACTGTGTAACATTAACACAGCCATTCAGGAAAGGTTTCCACTCAAGAGTTGAGGCCAGGCTACACTTTATGTCCGTATGTCACTACATGGAGCACCAGGACTCGGCGCTGTGGGCAGCCAGACTTCTGGACCTCACCTTAACGCACTTCAGAGGCTCAAGAGCAGGCTAAGCTAGTTGTGGAGACATAGTCTGACTGTAAAGCAGCAGGAGCCCTGGGACACACTCCAAAACCAGCTCTGACACACCACAGGGTGCTCTTAATGCTCAGCTGATCGGCTCCCACTCTCTACAATATTCCCACCACTCTGACACAACCTCTTGGTCACATCATGCTGCTGTCAGCTATAGTGGTGTGAAACTGCAGCTGTGACAACATTGGTGGCTCTCAGCCTTATATGGGATATAGGAGTAACTGAGAAGAGAAGATGATCCCCTTCCTTGAAAAAAAAAAGAATAGTTTCACCTATTTTAAAAGGAAGAAGAGGTTGAGATTATCCTAGGATTTCCTCCAAGATGAAAAGGGATTTTGCATTGCTCGGACAGTGGGCATTCTTCATCTCAGACCATGCAAATACTCAGAACCAGGGCTCTGGCTGATTGAAGGATATGGGGTTTTGCTTGCATAAACAGAAGAAGCAAAAAAATTTCTGTACCTATGTGCAATGAAACTCAAAAAGTCCGTTTAAACCTGCCAGCCTTGTGTCCAGGCTCACAGGTGACACTGGAAGGGAGATTCAGCCGTGGTATCCATCCAGGTTATATGAAGAGATTGGTATGTCTGTGATCAAACGGGTTGAATTTGGCCTCCTTTCCACAGAGGACCATTTCATTTCTCAGGTCAATATGTGAACTGAGAGTGCTCTGATATCCTTTGTTAACCCCCATACGCTACGTGTAAGCTGTGCCCTTACTCATAATTATCGATAGCTCTCAACAGTGTAAGGACACTTATGAAGTGCCCTTAATTTATAGCCCTTGCAGCAGAGCCCAGCTTTAGGCAGCCTCTCGCTCTGTCAGGAGCCCACAGAAATGCTTTTTGCAACAAACTCGCAGCCTCACTAGAAACCTGGTGTTTTCTCTCGGCACATCAAGCCAGCTGATGCAGGGACCTCAGCCAGGGAGGAGAAGGAAGGGAGGTTCTCAGCTATCGCTTACCAGCGGCTCAAGGGTGAACACATCGTCGGAGAAAAGCATGGAGTCTCCTTGCGCCTTTGCCCGCTGGTTCTGGGAGGGGCGGGAGAGAAGAGAACGGCATTCTCGGAGAGCGGGCTCCACCTTGCACTCCCTCAGACAACGATCCATCTCGTCCTCTTTCTGCCTCTGCAGCCTGCAGCCACGGGGAGAGACAAACCAAGCAGATAATTTAATGAGCAACATATTTGCAGAGACTCGTGTGAGCGCAGGGGCAGCAAAGCGCTCGGGGAGGAACAGCAGCAGCTCAGCAAGGGGCTGACCCCAAACCGTGGGGTCCACATGGATCAGATTATCACTTGCTGTTCGCTGGCACGGCACGTAGTTTTACTCCATGCTTACAAGCTCAGAAGAGGTTTCTGAAAGCCAGCAGCCCTCGAGAGCCTCCTGGCTCAAAGTCTCTGCCACAACTGATGGAGAATCCACCAACAACCCAACTGGCTTTTCCTACCACAGAGCTGCCTGGGGGAGGCAGATCAAGATGAAGGAGCACCCACTGCAGGGCTTCACTGGCAAGGGGAGACACAGCTGGGTTTCAGCTGCAGGCTACTGGCATCACTCTTTTCTTCCCCTTTGGACCTGCAGGGATAAGCAAGCTAAATGTGCTTTCTGTGCCCTATACTGCCTTCCACCAGAGGATCCCAGAGCACTGTAAAAGCAAACCAATGAATTCAGGCATCGCATCCTTTTGGTGAAACCAATGGCTTTATATGCATGGAAACAGAGGCCCTGAGAGGGGAAGGGACTTTGCCTAGCATCACCCACTAAAGAAGTCTGGACCAGCATCTCTGAATCCAAACCCTTACATCTAGCCTTGAACCACCTTATCTTTTTCCTCTTTTTGGCCATCTCTGTAGGGCTTTGACACAGTTAATCTCTCCCTTACTTGGTAGCTGTAGCAGAAATCATTCTAGTGTTTAAAGATCACAACCAAGAGATAAGGGAGCACGGCTACAGAGCAGTTGCTTCCTAGCTGGCATATCGCTGTCCCCTCTGCATGCTCCAGTCCCTGGCCATGAAGAACCAGCAGGTGACAACTCTGGGGGGATGAGTGGAAGGCTCCATGTGTAGCAGATCGAGGCAATGTAGTATAAACAGGATAGCAATCATCACCCAGCTAAATTCAAATACAGTTCAAAAGGAAATACGGTCATGGACGTTACTAGCTGTACACAGACAGAGCCTCGGGCCAAGGCTGGCACCAGCACCAAAACCACTTGCTTTGGCTCGCTCCCCCTGCAGTGCAGTGGGAAATGTTTCTCCATGGCTGACCTACAGTGCTGCACGTGAGGAGGGCTTCCAGCCACCGATGGGCAACCCTCAACTCAACCTGCATCAACGGACAATAATTCCACCATTACATCCCAGAAAGTCCTGCAGGAGGGAGACAGAGCAAACCCCTGGATAGACCTTCTAATGATCCAGGTCTTCTGGGGTCACAGCCCAGAGCAGGGTCCTGCACTGCCTCCTCTCATGGAAAAAGTCCTCTCTGCTCTGAGATCTCAAAAGCTTCTCTGACAGCAGGACAGTGGCCTTGGAGCTATGACCATCCCTGAGGTTGCAAGTAGGAGGGAAAAAACATCCTGATCAGACTCTAGGACATAATCTGGCATGAGATCAGATGTAATTGGAAAAGAATCAGGTTGAAGTGAACTGTGGGGAAACCTGGTTGCCTCTGAGGGGAAAGAGGATCACTCAGGGTCCAATCTGAGACAGGCAGGCGAGAGGAGAGCGGTAAAGGAATGGTCCAGGCAAGTGCCCAGAGAAGGTAATGAGATTTTCTTTTAACACACTGAGCTTGCATGGAAGTCACACACTGTGTAATTAAAAATAGACAACAGTGGAAAACTAGTTTTGGCCTTCAAGGCATGACCTAATTATGTTGATCTTTATTGGCTCAGAAGCCCTTAAAAAGTGCTCCAGTTTAAGGCAGTTTCCTGATCAGCTATGAGCTAACTCCTATACACCTACATCCATGCAAGTCTGAAAAGTCCCACAAGGGTTCCCTTAATCACTCAAACTTTTAAGTGTCACTTCCAGTTCATCTCCCCGGGCTATAAGTGTTTCTCTGCTGCCTGAAACGGGAATTTCAAAGCTTCACCACAGACACCCTTTGAAGAACCTGCCCCATCTCTCAGCACCATGAAGACACAGGCTGCTGCAGCCCAAATGCGCTCTGTCCTGTGCTGCCCTACCTTCCCTGCAGAACCCTTCACCTCCGAATTCTCCCCAGTCTCTGAGGAATGGTAGAAATACCTCGTTGTGCTGGAAACCGGGACAGTGCAAGGCAATTCAACATCCTACAGCAGGATGGCCTCAACTTGCTGGGCCAACGAAGCACTTTACCCGCACATTACTGGAGAAGGAGCCTGACACCTTATCAAAGCTGGAGTGGAAGAAGCTGCAGTGAATATCGTAACAGTTATGCTCCCTGCAGCTATGTTAAGTGCTGCTACTCAGTGCAGTCCCAGGTAACGAGTGCTGACACTCTCCTCAGCCTCATGGACCCTCCATAGCCAGGGGTCTCTGGACCTCAGTGGTTTGGTGCTCCCACAAAGCAAATTTGCTCTCTGAGGAAATCCAGTCACTGCAATCAGCCTTTCCTCCCCAAAACACCATCCTCAGCTGGAGTATGGATGGAGCTGGAATGGGAGGCACTGAGCTCCAGGGACACGTAACCGGATGCCCTAGATGGTTTACTTGTCCTAAACCATTCAATGCACCAACACCCCTTGAGGCCATACGTTAGTTTTACCCTTGGGCAGTGTATCTTACTGAAATGAATCTTTGGAACAAACCTCAGCTTCTGATAATCTTCCTCTTCCTGAGTAACAAAAGCCTTCCACTGGAAATGGACTATGATTTCACTCCGATTGTGGATGACCACAGATCTGTGGTTTGACAGCGTGAGGTAAGTCTTCTCAACTGTCAGGGAGCTCCTGGCCAGCCTGATGTTGACATCTACAGCTGCTCCATAAAGGCTTGTGTGAATATCTTCACCTGGAAAAAAGCAAAGGGGAGTCTTTGCTCATCTCACTTGCTGATGGAAGTACGAGGAACAAAGCAAGCCACCAGTAACAGAAGAAATTGTTACAGCTTTTAGCTGTATTAGCAGTTCCACAGATCAGCACATTTATCACATCCTGACAGCTGCCTGTGTACAGAATGAGGATGTCCTGGGCACCACCGTCAGCACCTTATTTCTGGGTGTGTTTGTAGAGATTTATCCCCAAGGTCACAGTATTTACAGTGAGATTTTTCAGATGTGCCCAGGTGGCCTTTGGGTTGCCATCCCAATCAAGTCACAGGCAATTCTGCATCCAAGTCATTCGGGTGACTCTGAGGAGTCCCACCTCAGTCAGGGCTTGCCCAGTGTTGTGTCTCTCCTGACCCCTTGTTGCTGACAAGCAAAGATGCCTGGGGGCACGTGGGCAGGAAAGGGAGGTTCAGAGGAACAAGTGACAGCCCAGGGCAGGATGGGACACAGAAGAGAGCTTCACTGTGTTGTAGAAGCAGCGCCCTCACTTGCTGTGGGTTTGTGAAGACATGTCAAAACGAGACTGGTGGGGCATGGCCCACCCCAACCTGCCCATTACAGTCCTGCAAGCCCATTTCCTCAGCCGGGACCCTGTTGCTTATGCCTGAGTCTGCAAGTCTACGCTGCATCTTCCCAAGCCATCCAACGACCAGAGCGAAGGCATCTTTGCTTTCCACCTCAGACCCAGCTGAAGAGGAGAGTGTCCCGGGCTGTGCACATCAACTGACTAACGACTGGAGCCTTGCTGGAGTACCTGCCAGCACGTCACCCTCCCGAACAGACTCCCACCACAGGCTCCCTCATTTCCAGAGCTTCAAACCTTCCTTCTTCCCAGCCAAGTAACTCCTGGGAGTCAAATGAGCTCAAACTTCAGTACCAAGCCCACTCTTCCTCTTGCAGGCAAGTGTTTCCCAGGTGAGATGCAAACAGCAAACATCAGACATGCTCTCTAGAAATGGCATTTCTGTGGAGTGGTGCTTAAAGCCTCAGAGCCAGCCCCCACAGACAAGTGCAGCAACCCGGCCATAGCCTGGAGAGCATCCCTCTGCAAAGGCAGAGCCTCCTCCTCACTGCACAGGTCACAGCAAGGCAGCCAGAGAACGGACCTGCCTTTAAACGGCTACCGTGCAACAACACAGGGAGAGAGCTGGATGTGTGCTGGGTGGACTCCTGAAATCCTAAGCCAGACACAACACAGCAGAATCACATTCATTCCAGGAAAAAAAAAAAAAAAAAGGAGTTCCCTCTTTTGGGGGGACACTGGGGAATGAAGCAAGACTCACCCTTAAACCAGTAGATCTCTAGAGTCATTCACTCATCTCCACACAACGAGAATTCAGCCTTCATGCCTGTATAGCCTCAATTTCTCTGCTCTTAAGGGAGTCTGGAGTGGTAGGGATTTGTGGCCAGAGATGAGTTACGTTGCGAGGACAGCAGCAATGTTTACAATGACTGGATAATCTGCTTTCTATAATGGACAACTTGGCATACAGAAATAACTGATGTTCAGGAGGGTTACAGAGGTGGGTATGCTTTATAAGCATTGCCTCTCCCTCCACTGAGTCCTTGGCATATATTGGCAAGCAAAGGAGCCAGGAGCCAAGAAATGGGAGACATGCACAGTGCTTCGAGCTCGGGTTTATGGAAACATGAGCCAGCGCTCTACAACGATCAAGATGACAAACTACTGCAAAATAAACACCATGAAAACTATCATCGTCTCACTGTCTAAACCCATGGCCACATGTGTCTTGAAATACTGGGTATAGTTCTGATCTCAAAAAACAAGCTGAAGCATTTGAAGCTAAATAGAGAAGGGCAGAAGGAACAATTAAAAGTATGAAGCAGCTTTTATAAGAAGATTGAATAGGACTCCTCATCCTAGAAATCATATGGGAGATAGATGGGAGAGGCTTGTAAAAGCATGAATGGCCTGGGAAACGTGAATAAGGAAAAATTGGTCACTATTTGTCATAAAACAGGAACCTGAGGGCCTGAAATAATGTTATTAGTCAGAAATTACACAAAAGTGGTAGTACTTTTCCAGGGAGTATTCCTTCCTTTGGAACACACTGCCACAGGAGGCTGTAGAGGCTAACAGCTGTAAATCCAGAGAGCAACTGGACAAATTCTTTGAAGATAAAGCCATCAGAAGCTATTAAGCAGCGATGAGAATAAAGCCTCCAGCACAGAAAAATGCTAACTCTAGAGCCCACGAGGGAGAAAGCATATGCACTGCCTGTTTCCACACAATTGGCTAAACATCCCCTATTGCTGCTCTCCCGGGGAGGAGCTGGGGACGCAGCCACCCCTGCGCTCCTGGCTGCAGGCACCGAGGACTCTTCTGAAGGCTGGAGGGTTTGCTGGAGCACCTTCTACCACAGAGAGCATTCAGCATCGTGCTGAATACATAAACCCACAAATCTCTGGGTCCAGGAGAGCCTGCACAGCTGCCAGAGAGTCAGGAGGAAGCCACGGATCTGTCTGCCAGGCCGATGAGCTGACACAGAGAGCGGACCTGCCAGGGTCGGCCATGGGCGGCTGCAGGCTGCATGTCTTGGTGTCAAATTAGATGTGACATTTCATTTAAGACTCTTGGCTGTTTAATAGATAAGTTTTTTAAAAAAACCCTCTGTACTGTAACAGTGACGGAGCACTAGGTATTTCACTTGACAGGGTAATGTCCATGGTTGTGGTTTGGGATGCCTGGCTGCCATGAAAGCACATTTACTGAATCTAGATGTGTCTGCCCTATCGTTATTTACACAACATGATCTTATTACAGGCTGTCAACTCTCTCATTCTTACATGTTTTTGATACATTTCCTACAGGTGGCAGGACACAGCTTTCTCTCTGCAACCTGAACAAAGCAATGCCTGAACTTGAAATTAAAAGCTAGACTTTTTATAGAGCAGTAGAGCAGATGCTTTGGGTTGTGCACTCCTGAGCGATGCTCTTTGACACAGCAGAAACACCACTGTGTTTTATCCCAGCATCCATCTGCGTGACTACGGACACAGGTATCTGAGCACACCATGATAACTTTTCACTATCTTGAAGTAAGAAATCTAGCATTGGGTCATACTCTGTGGGGCTCCTGTTGTGCAGGGAAACAGACAAAGAGAGAATTTACAGAACAGCTAAAACATCTTTCTGAATTCTTCTAATACTACATGATCATCCTGGTGCAAGGGGGAATAATTTTCAGAGCAGTACAAACTGTTCTTAAACAGAAAGACAGATTTTGTTTAGCCTGAAAGTATAGCTCAATGAATGGATGAGCAAACCCTTGCACAAGATTTCAAAACAAATTTCAGGTTTTATGAAGAACGCTTTCCTAGTATTCAACAGCTGGTACTTTCCTTCATTGATTACTGCTCTAAACATTAGGAAGCTGGTACCCAGATTGATTGGACTGAACAGAAACAAAACAGCACCCTGATGCATTTTGTCTTCACCAAGACATATTCTTCCTCTATCCCTGTGTCTCCCTCTCTGCTGAATTTGGATTTTAAATCTTTTTAGGAGTGAATGACAGTCAAATTTGGAATATTTAGGTAGCATGGAAAGCAAGTGTAATTTCATTTGCCCAGTCTGTCAGAAGACAGTGCCTTGCTCTCATCTCTTCTATGAACGCAGCTGGAGAGAGACAGGTCCTGCTGCTTTTTCACTGAAAATACAAGCAAGCAATGAAAGCAGAGCTCTTCACTCAAAAGGATGTTACTGTACCCCCATATCGACCTATGATAAGTAATTCTTTTGCTCCTGCTACTATCATACCCAGCTGCCTCCACTGCCGGCATATCCTTGTTTTTCAAACAGCGTGCAGAGGTCTCTGTTACCACTTCACCGCCGGAGAAGCGAGTCACTTCACCAGGCTAAGTGATCTCTGGAGAGCTGGAGAAGTCACCTACAGCCTGATCCAGCCCCCCCACCATGTGGTTTTTGCTGCGTCTCCCACAGAGCTACCACTAGATCAGAGTCAGGAGCACTGCTCTGAGCTGTTTCGCTGTTGGGAAGCTAATGGCTTCACCTAAAAGATGCACCGAGTCTCTGCCGGCCTGAGAAAGGCCGTCTGTCCGTCCCCACGCTTGTATTTCCAGCCCTAGAGCAAAACGCAGAGCAGCGACAGTCATTTGTAAGTGCTTCTCCGAGGTGGTGTTCAGGAGCTGCCTTCAGACATCATTAAACCATCACGTTATTTACTCCAGACCTCGTTTATAAACCTCACCACTAAATAACTGCTGCTGCTAACACAGGTGTTTCCAAAGAACCATTCCCAGGCTACAACAAAGCTCAGAGCATCCTCGTCATTACTGTGGCCACAGGTATTGCTGTAACGGTCAGAGTCCCCAGCACGGCCCCGGCCTCGGCAAAGCACCCACTGAGCCCACGCAGCACAGTGCAAGAAGAGGGTCTCTACCCCAGAGGCCCTGCAAGGAGCCGTAAGACAACAGATGGGGATGAAAAGGGAGGTGGAAAGCAGTGACCAGCCAGCAGTGCTCCACAGGACAGGCTGCAGGCTCTTCAGACAGCTCTCCTGCACGTTAAGTCATCTCCTCTGCAGTCAGGCTCTCGCTGTGCCTCCTTCTGTGACCGAGCACCCACAGCATTCCCCATCACCCCTCTGCACTGTGCTTAGGAAGAACTGTTTGCCTCGTTCCAGGATGAAATACTCTGGCACAGGAATATCTGGGAGCCAGCACGGAGGCTTTGTCCTGCCCAGCATGAAGGAGCTTCGCAGAATGTATTGAAAAGGACGATGAAACCGTCGGATGATGAAAGACCACTGCCGCATACCCAGGATGCCGCGGGCTATTTTTAACCATTATTGCTACTACAGTAACGATACGCTGGGGTACCTGACTGGCTGAAACATTGCTTTTGGCCATGGGAAAAATGGTGCAGGAACTTTCATTCCGATTGCCTGGCAAAGACATGCCCAATAGACCACCTAATAAATCAGTGACCCTTCAAGCTGCTCTTCTGCTTCTCAGCAGATGCTGATCGATCCACAAGGAAAGGAGGCTAATGAATGGTCAGTTCTGCCCTGAAACACATCCCCCGGTAATGACACTTCAGAACATGTCAGTGATTTCCACTGATGATAGAGTAGACAAGCTGCGGTCAAGGGTGTCCTGCAAAGAGATGAAAACCACATTCTTCCAGAAATCTTTCATGTGCTAAAAATGGGGTATGCAGCGTCACGCAGAAGTCTGTTTCTGTGCATGCCTGAGGATGAACAAAACAGCCAGAAGGAGATTTTTAACTTCCAAGTGACCCTCCTAGTACATACACCCCAGTCTGTGCTCACACAGTCAACTCCATGGGTTGCTGAGCAGGGTTTTTGTTCAGAGGGGTGTTACGGAGTTGTGGAGCTACAAAGCTGTGCAAAGAAACCTCAAGCAAATGAAGCACAAACGTAATTCCCCTTCATCTACCCTCAAAGTGACAGATCATCTCTCTTGAAACACAAGGCCCTGGAGAGGGGCCATACTCTGCAAGGAGCAGAATGGCCTTATCTAAAACAGTATAAGAAAAATTCATTATTACAAGCAGTTCTAGAAGAGGGGAACAAAGACAGGAAACAGTTGTTACCTATTAGCTGTTTTGACAGAAACGAACACTTTGGAGACCAACTAGACTCACCCATCAATCTAAGTGATTTGAACTATAAAAGCATATAACCAATCAGTTGTATAAAGTATTAGTTACCAATCCTCGCTCTGTTGCAGTGCTGCTACTATTAAGATGCAAAGACAACATAGAATTGCACAAACTCCTATTTACACCTCTTTTGCCTACAATATATGACTCCCTCCACTCACTTTGAAGCAGATGTACAAGAACATAAAAGTCTGACAGAAACCAGCTACACTGCCGGGAATTCTCAC
The DNA here is from genome assembly GCF_031877795.1 of Strix aluco. Classification (NCBI taxonomy): domain Eukaryota; kingdom Metazoa; phylum Chordata; class Aves; order Strigiformes; family Strigidae; genus Strix; species Strix aluco. Next base: position 4,239,027 of record NC_133940.1, on the reverse strand, counting down.
AAGCGAAGGGAAGAAAGCACAACGTGCACTCACCACCTACGACAGGCAGAAAGAAAAATCCCTTTGCAAAGTTTTTAAATGCCTGATAGCCCAAGGAAAATCTAGAGAAGCCTCTTGTACAGCATCAGTCTGGCTTACACCTTGGGATAACACGGGAAACAAGATCTTCTTTAAAAACTCACAGAACAATGTAAGTTTCTAACCATGTGCCAGCACTAAACACAAATAAAAAAGAATTACATCGGTTAGCGCACTACAGGGAAGCTTTGGATTCAAAAGGGGCTGCTGCTTAGGAAGTGGAAGATTTCCCCACCTCTTAGCACTTGTAAGCAGCTACTATAAATCTGCCTGGTGTGGAAGGAATGGAGAAGTGCATGAAGATGAACAACTGCGGACTGGAGTGGCAGTGGCACACAGCGGTGGCCGTCAGAAGCTCACGGTCTGTTGCCATGAATTTAGCTCAACAGTAACTTAACGCTACTCACGGCAACGTCAGAGCCCCTGTAAACACTGGCACAAGACTAAGATTAAAACCAGAAAATGTTTTCGGTATTCCCACCCTGGTATCCTGCACAATACAAGGACGACTCAAGTATGTAACGAGGTAGAGAGTTTGCTCAGACAAGTACTGAGCCTCCTCCATTCTGGCTGAAGTCAGTGCAAATTGAGAACACTCAGCAACTTGTTTGAGTGATCTCAGGAATGGAAAATGCAGCACAACAAGGGCTAAACCTCAGTTAAACCCTGCTGCCTGTCCACATGCCTCAGTGGATTTACAAAGGAGAAAAAAGAGAAAGGAAAAGGCTTGATCCAGAGACTACATCAAGAGGATTTTCATTTCATTTTCAAACAAGTTCCTGGAAGCCACTGATTGCAATGCCAGCCTTGCAAGACAGATGACAAGACCCTTGGTCGAAAGGGGGTTCTTAAAGGAAAGAGAACAGAGCTCTGCAAGGGTGGTGGTTTTCTCCAAAGCCTACACAAAACCACAGATGACTATCACAGCAAGGCAGTGCTTTTCTCGGATGCTTTATCCTTGTGGGTAGCTGAGATGTTCAGAGGTGCTGGCACGTCCACGCTACAGTTACTTATTCAACCTCAAACAGCAGTAAACAACCAGGGCTGGGATTTCATGAGTTTCCTGCATGTGTACAGGACCACTAATACACCGCCAAGCCCTTGCATGGGTGGCATCATTTACCAAGTAAGCCGGTTCAGCCAAAACCAGCACCAATTTTACCTGAAGAAAGGGATTCAGCATCCCGACACGTTTACATTCCCAGCTGGAGTATGAGCTGGGATTTTTCACACCCAGACCCATGTACATGGGGGAAATGGAGGAGTTTGGACATGTAAAGCAGTGAAGGTCAAATTTTCATTGTAAATCATTATGCTCTTAGCAGCAAAGACATTTTCTTCACACTCACCTGTAAAGTTTGTAGCAACACGACTACCACCACATAGACAGTCTATCCAGGGGACACCACCTGTGCTCCTAACCAGGACAGTCTAAAGGACACACAATTCTAATCAACCAAATAGCAGGCAAAGGGAAGAGCTCCATGTCTGCTTAAGCAATGCTAGGGACAGATTTGACTCAAGTTCAGCAAAAACTAAACCCACGCAACATGCACCTGATCCTGCGTCAGTCACACTAACAACAGTGTGATTCACTGAGAACTGCTGCCACTTGTGAGCAAGTCAATACAGACACACAGTAAAGCAAGGAAAATGCCTCCCAACACCCTACACTGATATTTTGCTCTTAGTGCCTCTGTTTCATAAGAAACAGTCTGTTGGTGGCTCTGAAAGAGCAACCCAGCTGCTTTCTGTATGCGAGTCACAGGGAGTCTGACTTAGCGCAGGACAAATCAGCCAGGGCTCGCCCCGCCAGGTTGGGCAACATTGTCTGCTGCTCTGCACTACACCTGCAACAAGCAGCTTTTAAGACTGATTAAATGTTTCAGTTTCACTTCAGCAATTAATCTCAGCAGCCTTTTACTTAATTGTATGCTTCAAAGTTTGAGAGACAATCCCTTAATCATTCCTTGCTCTCCTTCTCAGTCTGTGGTTTATTGAAAAATAACTGCAGCGCTGTACTGACAGGCGGGAACGAATCCTGCCTTCATCTCCCAGGTGGCTGCACCATGTTCCAGGGAGGTTGCCTATCCCAGAGCCAGCAGATAGTTTGGTCCCTGTGGCCTATCCATGAAAATCACTTTTGCAAAGATTAACCATGGAGGAATCAGGTGTTTCAGTAAGAACAAGACTCAGGTTTTCAAAGCAAGCTGTGAAGATCCTGGCCCTGGATTCTTCACTTGGACTGTTCATTTCACATGGTATAAACCCCACAGCCCTAACCTCTAGGGTAGTTAGCCCTGATCTAACCCAGAAAAAGATCTGTCCCTCTGAAGTTTATCCTATAGGTTCCCTATATGCATACAAATGAGGCACCTTTTGTCGTTCTCTGAAATTTCAGTAGTTCTGTCAAGACAGTGTTACCCAAACCAATGAGCTTCTCTGAGTGAGCACAAACCATTCTCTGTGAATGTGTCATTGACTGAAAAACATTAAACAAAGCTGTGATAACTCAGAAGCCTACAAAGAGCATTTGGAAGATATAGGAGCATTTCTAGAACTTCTACAAACTCAAGACAATAAAATGCTCATTGCTGGGCTAAAGCATCACAGCAGCACCCAGGTGAGGACATCACACTTCCCAGGACCGAAGTTCAGGAACAGGGACAAAACAAACCTCTCTTTCAGGCAAGAGAAAAGGCACACCAAATGCATTCAGGCAACTGAGGAAGTGTCTCGACCAGCATCACAAGATACCTCTGCTGAACCAAGGCAGACAGAAGCATTTTAACATCACACCTTTTTCTTGAGTTTTTCCCACTTACTCTTAAGTGACTTATAAAGCTGACAGCATTTCTGTGGCCTGAGCTTGGCTTCTCGTACCCTAGTATAAATTTTATACCTATCTCGGGAGGCAGCGAGCGCTCCCTGCCAAACCCCAAGAGCCCTCAAGTCCTGGCTGCTTCAGTCCTGATGCTGTGAAGTGTGGGATGTAGGTGGGTAGAGGGCAACATAAAAAAAGGGTCTGTGGCAAGACAACGGAGAAGCAGTACAGGGGACAGAGGTGTGTAAGAGACAGGGGGCATTTAGAGAGAGTCCGACAGAGACACGCATTCCCCACGTTACACTTCAAACAGAGCATTGTCTAGGAATAACACTTCACACCTGCATGTGCACACTGCAATGGAGAATCAAGGTTCCTCCTTCCTCCACTCAGCAACTCCCAGCAAAACAGCCTGCCAAAAATCTCATTCCTGCTTGAGGGGATCCACTTTAACAACCCCCTAAACACCAACTATTTGTCACTTTTTCCCTGAGGTAAAGGACAGGGGAGGCACACCTGGAGAGGGAATTAAGGTGGCTGCGACAACGGGAAATGATGGTAGATGACTGTCACGGGGGGCGTGCTGGGTGGAGAACACCGTGCTGACACCAGGGATGGACCAGCACACAGCCACACAGGAC